>NW_026461127.1:0-13596 GCF_021730395.1 Mercenaria mercenaria | reverse complement strand
TGTGGAAGAATATCATTAATATGTATTTTTTAATGCGCGTGTATATACGTGCTGCTGTTATGAAACGTATCGAACAAGTTTTTATTATTTTGTCGATTTAAAGCTAATCGCTCAAACCAGATTTAAAGCTTTTAATATGATGGTATTCATGTATGGCGAAAAAACACTTTTTGATAATAATATTCAGTTGTATACATATAGTTTGATAGGACACTTGATAATGATTTTGGAATTCAAAACCAGGTATTTCAGTTTTATTCATGCGTATGCAACTCTGAAAACATTAATATTTTGCATCTGCTGTTGACATTGTGAAATATGTTTCTAACTAGCACAGAAACAAACAAAATGCATTTTAAAATTACTTAAGAGCAATGACAATGGAAAACACATCGGTTTCAAATACCATAATGTTGAAACCCATCATGTTTGTATGAACCATTCATGTTAATTCACATGAAAATTTCAACAAGTTGGCAATACTTTTTTACCAATGACACTTAAAGAAAATAAAAAGAAGATAGAAAATAAGAAATATAGATTAAGGAATATTTAACAAACATCTATGAATGTTGCGACAGGATTTGATATGATTTCCATTTACGTTCGCGTTTGAAGTGGATGTGTATGCTACATTGTACCCTTGGCGGCTGCCGATATTTTTTAATTTATTTCATCTGTCAAATGCATCGAATAATTTGTTAAAAATTGATTTGGTAAGACGGGATATTTCTTAATTCTCGGAGGCGTTCTCGATAGCGCTTGCACTTAAATTTTATACCATATTAGTGTTCTTTGACTGTTCTCTTGTTGAACTCCATTTTATCATGAAACATATTGACAAAGATGCTGTAGATACATTAAAATGATATACAACTTTGATACAAAATATTTCAAAATTGCCAATTTCATGTATTTAACTGCAATAATTGGCAACAGCCATTTTCAAAGATCAAGTGAAAAACATATAAATGAGTTTTCAAATTGACACTTTTAAATAACTACATATCACATGACATGCTATTTTCTATATAAACAAAAAATCTTTAATAACGTTACTTAGTCAGAAGTGAAACAACTTACCTTAACGCTTATTCAGGCATGACGGTCAGAGAACTGTTCCTCCACCAAGGGCTTATTTGCTCGCAACGGTCAACGGATGTTTTCAAGAGGCCTATTATGTACTCGCCCTGTACCAGTCGGGTGACTAGACCACCCGTCAGGTTGGCCGTTTATTTATAGCAGATGTTATAAGATTGTAATACTACACAGCTCTAATGAAGACTATATTTTAATAGAATTGTTCTTTGATAAAGTCAAGTCGGTTAAAAATTGTTGATATCTGTAATTGTAGACCTCTTCCGTCTAAACTATCAAAAAGGCGTCGTCTGTGCTACTTCTTTTATTGAATTTAAGATCGTTATACAGCACCCTTTCCAGACAATATGATGGCAGGCAATACTCAGTAACACTACAGTTGTCAATATGATCTTGTTTTCTGAGAACGATTTCTGACACCTAGGGTTCAAAGGTGCCTGAAAAGTCTCATCGCATTAGATACATAAGACACCTGTCTCAGTAATATAAAGAGGTGTTCACAATTTCAATAGGAGAAAAATTCCTGACAAGGTAACCTTTCATTTACTTTAGGCGTGTGCTTTTGTTATAAGTGGGCGCCAAATTACGTATTATCTGGGTGCGATTTCGGCATTCTCCGGATTTTACGGAAAGCAATGTGCACGTTTTGCTACATTTACGTCCGAAGAATGACGTACTACTATGGTTATCAGGAATACTTTGTCACACAGATATTGCCGAGTTTTATTGTTAGGGGTCCATTACTTTAACGAAACGTTTACTAGGTCATCAGAACCATATAAGTGCGTTCGCGCAATTATGAAATAGAAAACAAACAGACTTTTTAAATAAACGAAAGGTCTACACTAAATTATTGAAGCTTGAAAATAAGTAGGCCATTCAAAATTTTGTATTGTAAAATGGCTTTCATGTCACCAGACCAGGATATGTATCAATAATTCCAGCCGCCAGTGGAACAGGAGAGAAATATCCAGTCATCTTTATAAGCTCGATCTGTTTATTAAACATATTAATAATTATGTCAATCAAAACACATGTTGTATTTGTCTTGGTGCACATGCATCGTTCTAATACAGACAAACAAGTTTCCGATAACTACGATGTACTGCTCATGCTGCAAATATGGCCAAAATAAGTAGCTTAAAACTGGTAGTAGGTGGTCTATGAATGTGCACATCAACTTCTGCATACCAAAATGTTCGTCAGAATATTTAGTTTTCAGAACTGCCTGATGCCAGTTTCTAGTCACTGGGCAAAGTCCTCAAATTCAAGATGGCCGCCAACATGTCCGCTGATACATGAAAATTATACCCAATGCATAAAATTGCAAAATAAAAGCATTTAACTGTTGGAAATTAATTTGAAGTTATTATAAAAATGTTAAAGTTATAAATCTGCAAAATCTGCATTTATCGTTTTTGACACATTTTATACCAATTTTATATGGACTTAAATGTGATGAATACTATTTTCTTGAACATACGGTCAATATACTTTGTTTGTATTCCTCTATTTACTGTTGTTCCTTACACAGTGCAATCCCGTGTTGAACAAGTGATAATAAATTGTAATAACATTATTATTTTGTTAGAGGATACATTCAAATTATTGACAATATATATATTTATCAGTGGGTGGGGTAATTCAATATTGAAATACAATGTATAATTAATAACAGGTAAAATAAAAAATAAATTGATAATCATCTTCAGTTTTGTATACATCCTACTATAGTTTCATTATCAAAACAATGTATAAAGTACGAAATATATATTTAGACGAAACGTACCAAGTTTATTTTAAAAAATGGCCGCCAAGATGGCTGCCACAATGTTTTTGCTATGACTTATATTTTATACCGGCAGCAACACCTTTGAAGAATATGCTATAGCTAGTTGATTTCTTTGCGTTATAACAGTCGTACATATGTTGATTATTTAATTGTATTGTGATTTATAGAGTAAACTGTAATATTTTTTTGACATTTATCAAATAAACGAAGCAGAACATAGGTATATACATCCATACCAGATATTGGTTATAAATGTAAATATTCATCTACAAATATCTAATAAATGAATCTTTCCTCTACACCAAATACACAGTGAATTAACACTGCTTAATTAAATTACTGAGATCAAGGGAAACTTTCTCTTACACCAAAGTTACAGGAAATAACGAAACTGTCCGCTCTTCCAATGGAAATAAAGGGCCCGAGTTTTTTTGGCTGTAAGGGTCAAAACACCCGTTGTGCACGTTCCAATAATTTCTGCCACTGTCTGGGCAGTCATGCCCAACAAATGTGGGCTGCCAAATCTGGAAACACCATGGGACAAACTGCCCAACAAATGTGGGCCGCCAAATCTGAAAACCCCATAGGACAAAATGCTCAACAAATGTGGGCTGCCAAATCGGAAAACCCCATGGACAAAATGCCCTACAAATGTGGGCCGCCAAATCTGAAAACCCCATGGGACAAAATGCCCAACAAATGTGGGCTGCCAAATCTGAAAACACCACAGGACAAAATGCCCAACAAATGTGGGCCGCCAAATCTGAAAACCCTATAGGACAAAATGCCCAACAAATGTGGGCTGCCAAATCGGAAAACCCCATGGACAAAATGCCCAACAAATGTGGACCGCCAAATCTGAAAACCCCATGGGACAAAATGCCCAACAAATGATGGCTGCCAAATCTGAAAACACCACAGGACAAAATGCCCAACAAATGTGGACCGCCAAATCTGAAAACCCCATAGGACAAAATGCCCAACAAATGTGGGCTGCCAAATCTGAAAACCCCATGGACAAAATGACCAACAAATGTGGGCTGCCAAATTTAAAATCCCCGTGGGACAAAATGCCCAACAAATGTGGGCTGCCAAATCAGTAAAACCCCATAGGACGAAATACTGAGCATTTGACTCCAGCATAAACACACTATCGGGAATTAATTATTTCCAGTAGGTGACCTGGTGAATACTCAAAATGGCCTGGACATTCCCTGCCAACCATGTGGTAAATGCAGGGAGAAATAGATCCTTGAGAACATACACTATACAAAATGGTAACCTCCCTGGTTTAATATCTTACATCATATCACTCTGCTCCTTCGGTTCAGGGCAATCTCTTCTCAGGTGATCTCCCTGACAATTAAAGCATCTCCCTGAAGATCTAGGCAAAATACGATTCTTCAGCCAATGACTTCCCCCACAATTAAAGCAGCCTCCCCTATTCCGACTAGGACTACCTGGTCAACCCGGACAGTTTTCCCGAGACTTATTTCTTCCGGGACTATACGGAGAGGGAGACAATGATTGATCAACTTTGGCGGTAAGCTCAGACATAGCTTTCAACAAATCTGTCTGCTGCTTAGTAGCGTTTTCTTGGTATTTAAGTTGGCTTCTGCTAGCGGTCTCATGGATTTTAATCATACTGTTTAGTAACTCTGAGAGGGCATGTTGCGTTGGGGTTGGAGCGACTTTAGAACTAATAATCGGACTTGAACTATCTGAGTCTGTACTGGAGGCAAGCCTCTCCAAGCCTGGGAAATGACTTCCTAGTAGCCCTAATATTTGGACATTCCTTATGCGGAGACAGATTGCCCTGTAATGCATTATGGCACTGTTGAAATTCCTTAGCACGTTCTAAGCACGAGCGTACCGAATTTAGTTTGAGATGGATCACATGTTCAGCTGCACTAACGTCCCGCATTCCATAACCAAAACGGGTTACAGCCTGTGATTCTATCAATGGCTGGTCAACGGATGGAAATGCCTCAGTGGCCAATTCTAACATCCTATCTGACCAAGCGTCAAGGCTCTCATCCGGGCGTTGTGTAGCAGACTGAAGTTGGACTAAATATATTTCAGTGTGTGTGTGTGTGTGGGCGCGGGGGGAGGGGGGTTAAATCCCCAAAATTCCGTTCCAATTTTATAATTAGTTCTTCATAGGAGATGTTAGGTCTACGTGTGATTGAGTTTGAGAAGAACTCCCCTGCCTTTCCGGAAAGGTTCAATTCTATATGAAATTTGCTCTGTTCTTCCCCCACTTATTATAACGTGCATGATTCAAACTTATGACGGCAGATTCGCCAACTTGAGGTGCCATCATATGGTGGCAGTTTTGGCAGCTTAAAGTCTCTTTTAGAATTTTCTTTTGGTCTTGCGGAAGGTTGTGCGAGGGCAACCCCATTTTGGATCATAAACCGCACACCCGAGCTATTATAGTCTTGAAAACAAGAATTACTTGAGAGCACATTAGGCTCCTGATGTTGAGTCCCCAATAGCCCCTGGGGGCCCAGGTTTCATGGTTCAAGATGGAATCATTGGCTGGTAAATTGGCTTGAGCCACAGCACTCACTTGATGTTCATAAGGGGTTGTATCTCTTGAATCCGAATATTACAGACCAGAACCTCCCCAAGGGTACATGATCTGAGCCGCAATCGACTCATTTACCCTAGGTAAGATTTGTGCCCTTGTGGCAGGCACTTAGAACGGTGCCCTGGCATGCATATTTGCATAAACTGGGTGTGGATCATTGGATTAGCCACGGTATCAGGTGGCATTGAAGCAGCCATAGTGTATGGTGTCGAGGCCACTAAAGATACATTAGCGGGCATTTGTGCAAAGGACGCAGTCGTATAGTAAGATGGCAGTGCAGCAACTGTAGTATTTGGGATTGAGGCCAGACCGGACCCAGCTATACTGGTTGGAATGGATTGAACACCTATTCCGGGTGCCAGGGGTTGACACAAATGACTACCCCTGGGTTGCGCTACGCGAGAGGGAGCTTGTATATTTGTACTAAGTGTGCCACTCATACAGTAGGGTGTTTGTGCAACAACATGGTCACCAGCTCCATGTGGAAAAGATCGAACAACCGTTTGTTTGTGGTACAGGAACCATAAGCGGTACATTTGTACTAATTCTAGGGGCCTGAACCCCGGTGTCAACCATAGGGTAGGCTGGTCGAACCAGAGTTTTTTGATCAGGTGGACGGATATTATTCCAAATGCAACTTGTGGGTTTTGATGCAGAAACTGTTGCGGGTACATTTGTGTCAATAGGAGGGGGGTGACCTGTACTATCCATATGGTAGGGTGGTCTAGAAATAGCATTCTGGCCCCGTCAAGTGGACGGGATTGATCCCAAGTGCCACCTGTAGGATATAGTGCGGGCACAGTTCCTGGCACATTTGAACCAGTTGTAGGGCCCTGCAGCCCTGCTCCTCCCCTATAATTGGATGGTTATACCAAAGTGGACTGTTTTATGTCGGGCGGACACAGCCTATTCCATATTTCAGCCTTAGATTGTTGTACCGTACCCAAAACTGGTACAGCTGTACAATGTTGAGGGCCAAGTACCCCACTCCCACTCATAGGACAAAGCGGCATATACTTGGATGCTGGTACAACTGTATCCTGCTGCGGGGCACATTCCCCGGATCCACCCAAAAGATAATTTGACACAAAAACTGATGAGGGCGTTTTCGTACCAGGCGGAGGTACTTGCCTCCCGGTACCACTACTAAGACACGGATGCGGGCGTATTTGTACCACGTGGAGGTATTTGTCCTCCGGTGCCACTACTAATAATACTTGGCACGGAAACCGAGGTGGGCGCATTTGTACCAGCGGAGGTACTTGTCGCCCAGTACCTCTTGATGCCATAGTCAGAACTGGTTTATATGCAGCAGGAGTCTGGCACACTTTGCCAGCATAGAGGTTCAATATATTAATGCTGCTTGACCCGTCGGTTCAGACATACGGGAGGCGGAGGCTCGGCCCCTCTGAATATTCGCATGATGCGATACCAAAGATGAACTCATTTCCATAGATATAAGTAAGCATTTTATTTTTACAGAAACTACTTACGTCTTACAAGTAAAGTTTAAATCGCAAATACAGTTTATGTATGAGTTGTGCGTATTTGACATATACAAAGAACCCCATTAAAAAGTGCCTAGATATCTTCCTGCATATGTTCTCAAAGACCTACTTCAATTTAAGGCTTTTTTACATTTTGTTCTGTATAATTACCTCATACTACAAAGTATGAGAAAACATAGGCTTTCTTAAATGACAAATAAATAAAATTAAGATGTTGCTGTTTCAAAACCATGACTTACATGTAGATTACTTAAATCATATTGTGTCAGTTTGTATCAAACAGTATGTGTTCAATGTATGTTGGTGTTTCTTTTTTTAGAATTTAATAACATTCTAAAGGTTATTTATTCAAATCTTAAAAAGATGTCATTGCAGAGCAGTATTCCATATTTTACTGATATTATCATATCTCACAAGCTTACAACTGAACATAAAATGTGAAGACATTATTACGTATGTTGTATATTAATCATTTTTACATTCTCTTTTTACAAGAAAACGACTAGCAAACACTTAATTAGTTTAAATCGGTATTTTATGTAATTGCTAAAGAAATATTCTATTAATTTACATTTCAGCCTGTTTTAGTTACTTTTAGCAAACATTAGTTTACTTAAAGATCGAACCGTGTCATAATGTGAAAATGATATATTTTCATCATTTACTGATTACCCACAACAATTATGTAACTTAGTTTTACTAATGTCGGTATATATGACACATTTTATACATGTAATACTTCTTTTTCACATATTTGTTCCGTCAAGAAAAGAATAACAATTTGCACATTAAACAAGGTGCTGCGTTCAATAAACGCTTGATGCCCCCGGTGGAATCCTTGTCGAAATAAAGCAACCTAAGTCCAAAACGAGGTCAAGTTCGAGGTCAAGGTCAAACTGAGGTCAGGTGATGTCTGAAGATGAGGAATGGTCACAGGTTACATCTGCATTAGTTTCAAGTCATTCTAGTTAGGGTACTGGTGCTAGACGAAACGGTCCAATCTGGTTAACCTCGTACGGACGGACGAACAGGACAATCACTATATGTCTCCCGCATCAGTAGATGCCGGGGGCATAAAAACCTGCAGCTTTACTTAATATGAGTTTTAAAGTATTACACATATTTTATGTAAGTGTACATAGATTTACCCCACCCACTAAGCTGTTTACTTAGCCCTTGATTGCTGGATTAACAGATAATAATTTAATTAAAAGTTGTCATGTCAAATACTTATGATATAGTTTATGAAATTCTTAACAAAAGCATAAAACTTGTAAAATATAATCAAGTAATTAAAAGTGGTAGAATTATTAAAAGAATGTATGTAAAACAACATTTTTTTCCTGATCATTTTGCATGCAAAATCCATCATATTTTGTAAAAATTTATCTCAGTTTAGTTAAAGATGAAATATACTATGTTTTAATCTATTCTGCAACAGAAACTAGTATAAGACTAGGACGATGCCTTTAAATTTGAAACATATTGTCCAGTCAATATGTATAGTATGAATTTTAATTTTCGGCGGCCATATTGGCGGCCATCTTGAATTTGAGCACTTTGCCCACCACTTGCATTCTGGCATCAACTGGTTTTGGAAACTTAAGACTCTTACAAACATTTTGATATATAGTTTGCGATGTGCACATTAGTAGACCACCTACCCCCCATGTAAGTGAACTCGTTTGCGACAGTATGCGATGTTGATTAGAATACCTATATCTATCCGCTTAACCTTTTAGCCTGCTGGTGGTGTTACCTTTGCGACCAGTGCAGACCAAGATCAACCTACACTGATGTGCAGGCTGATTATGGTCGGCACTGTTCGCTGTTCAGTCAGTTTTCAGTGAAAACCCCTTTGAATAATAAGTGGTACTGCCCATATTGAATAATGGATATGTCCATTTTAGAAATACAGCAGTTAGGGGTTAAGGAGTTTCATTAGGTCTCCTGCTTCCTGACAAAAAGTTGCGGTATATTTAATTACTCAGTTATTTATGACAGTCGTCGGGTTTTAAGGAAATGACTTTTAAAGGGAGAAAGGGCGTATAATTTTATTCATAAACGTACATTTTTTATTTAAGAGGTTTTAACTGTGTAATGAAGTATTTCGACCCCCATAGAATAATGACCCCCGGTCATTATTCTATACAAAAAGTGACCCCCCGGTCATAGCATTATGACCTCCAGATCATAGTACTATGACTCCCCCACGTGAAGTAAACTGAACCTCACGAAGAATATTGACTCCCATAAAAAAACGACACCCAGTCATTTGGTCAAATTTAGTGATAACTCATGTATCTAAGGCCTAATAGCTGCATTTTATGCCCCTACTCGGGGGAGGGGGGCATATAGATTTGCCCTTGTCCGTCCGTACTTCCGTTTGACCATTAGCCCCAGATACCATCACTTGACACAGAAATCAGAGCATTCCGCAACGGGAAAAGGGATTCTATTTCTAGACGCTGTATCTTGGTGTATACATTTTTTCAGGAAAATAACAATTCACAATACGTTCACAAAACACACCAATGTCAATAATCCCTGCAAACTTCGGTATGAAGTAATTCTTCAGAAGAAAACTGCACAAGAAACTGCTAGCATAGAACTTAGTATTAATAGAAGTTGCAATACTTAGCAGTGGCAGTAAAGTTCGGTAGTGGCAACAATAGAAAGTAGTAGTAGTAGTAGTAGTAGTAGTGGCAGTGGTAGTGGCAGTTGCAGTAGCAGCAGCAGCAGCAGCAGAGGAATAAGTGACAGCAACAACAGCAGCAGGAGAAGAAGAGGTAGATGTACAAGACGTATTAATGGAAGCAGGTATAGTAGTATCAGTAGTAGCAGTTGTAGTAGTAGTAGTAGTAGAAGTAGTAGTAGTAGTAGAAGAAGAAGAAGAAGTACATGTAGTAATAGCAATAGAAGTAGCGGCACCAGTAGTAGTAGTACAATCAAAATGTCAACTATTGGCAATGGAGGGTATTAGAGTTGTAGATCTAGTAAAATTGTCCGTTAGGTTTGGTGGGGATCACTTTTTAATAGATATTATCGTCGAAAGTCTTATTAGGAGCCGGTGTTTTACACGGAAAGAGTAACTTTTTTAAATAGAATAATGTCCGGGAATCGATATTGTATGAGAGTTCGAATGTAGTAATTTCGGCAGTGAGTATTTTACATGGAAGGAGTCACTTTTTCTGTAGAATAATAACCGGGGTCGTTATTCTATGAGATTCGAAGGGAGTCATCTTTAGGGAGTCAGTATTTTACTTGGAGGGGTCAGTTTTTCTATAGAATAATGACCGGGGGTCGTTATTCTATAGAGTTTTCAAAGGGAGTCAGTTTTTTTATAAGGGGAGTCAATATGTTAAAGGAAAGGAGTCACATTTTCTATAGAATAATGACCGGGGGGGGGGGAGTCGTTATTCTATGGGGGTCGAAATACTTCATTACAGCGGCCCAAGTTAGTATTTGAAACGTTAACCGTTTGATCTTAGTCTCTTCTTGTTTAAAATACTGCTGTATGAAACATACACTCAATGTCCTTTTCTCTTTTAAAACCTTTTTAAACTGATGAGGCTGAGAAATGAAATTATCTTACGATTCAACTTTGCGTTTTGTTCAAAATCGGTCGGTAAGATACAAAATCTTTGATACTGGTCTCCAAATTCAGTGAAATAACCATTGGCCCATGTTATTTCGTTTCGAGATGCAAAGTGATTTCTTTAGTTGTATATAATGCTATACTTTCCTTCGGCAATAAATAACTCCATCTTTTTCTACTTGTGGTGCCTCCTTATCAAAGCGATTTTCAATATCTCGGGAATTCTCGATAAGCGCCGGAAAATTTCAATTTATTCGCTTCAATCAAGTTCACGAAATTACTCTCAAATATTTTCAGAAGCATTTAACACTATGATTGAATGCTGGGGTTTTCAACGAAATATAATTGATGAAAGTCACGTTATATCCTTTGTCAGAAATTATAAGTTTTTCTAACGATTTTCAATAACAATTTTTACATATTAAGAAGAAAATTTTCGCACTAAGGCAAGCGCTTGACAGTTCGCGTTAAATAACGCAGACAGTTATTATTCCAATAAAATGTAAGATCTTTTGGAATCATAGATTGCAACAGGAAAAAGAATAACTTTATTCGGTTTGACAGGATCTGTTAATAAGAGACGAAGATATGTGCAACACTCCTCAACCGTTTTCCAACTGTCATAACTTAAACGGACTCCACAATAAAACAATTTTATAAGTACAGAGAGATTTTTTGCGGCTGCCGGATGGTACATATAGACTACTGTTGTGATTATTAAATCTTAGAAGATCCCAGCAAAATTTGGCGAGATTGTCCATGAGAGACAATGAAATGTATATACATCATTGTCGGAATTACTGATCATTTAATCAAATTTGTAATATTCGCCTGTAATAATACTCTATCACCTGGAGGAGATTACTTTTATTTACACTGTCCCGTGTCTTTGGAACAAGGTGGGGGTAAGAGTGAGGTTGGGTGCGCACCATAAACCGGTTTAAGCTCCCCAGTGGTGTTTTTGCCACTGACCGTTCCAAGGCGGTGCCCCACTGTGTTCCTTTGTTTGTTCGTTTTGTCCTTGTGTATTGACTTTGTGTGCGCGCGTGTGTGTATGCTTATTGTTCGTCTTGTCCTTATGTGTTGGCTTTGAGTGTGTGTGTGTGTGTGTGTGTGTGTTGTTCGTTTTGTCCTGATGTGTAAGCTTTGAGTGTGTGTGTGTGTGTATGTGTGTGTGTGTGTGTGTGTGTGTGTGTGTGCACGCGTTTGCGTGCTTGGGGGTTCGTTTTGAGGAGGCTGCGCTTTTGGTGCGTGGCATTCCCTGTTTGATATTTTTCTTTGTTTTTTTTTCTTTTTTTTTTTTTTTTTTTTTTTACAACGGGTTTGAATCCTCTTCTTCGAGGTAGACAAAATGAACAAGGCAAACTTAATATGAAGGAAAGTGCAGTTTCGTACAATGATTTACGGTATAAGTTTGAATACTTATTGACCATGCATAAGACCGTTTCCGTATTAAAGTAAGGGATCCGTAATGACAGTCGATATTCACGTTTGATTACGAATACTCGGTATGCGATTTTGGTATTCCCTTGTTCACTGTGGGGAATCACATGATCAAAATAATCTCTAAACCAAACTCACCTTTTGGAGAACATGAGTAAATTTCCTACCATGATAAGATATGAAAATTAAACATAGCCTAAATTATGACTAATGGAATTTGTTCAGTTATTATGTAGTTGACAATTATGATAGATATCCTGTAATTACAAACACTTAGGAAAATAAGAAGTCTCAGTTTTTTAAGTGCTCCAGATAATCAGAAGGTGATTGTGATTGAAATCAATATAGCTTAAGGATACATCTACGTTGTCATATGATAGGCTATATTTTAGATTTACAGCAAAAGTTGCTTCAGTATTACATCTAATTATTCATAAATTTGTTTTGGTTTAGAGGTTAGTTTGATCATGTGATTCCCCTTAGTGTTGTTGAGATAAAAATAGATATTAGTTATCATAATAGCAAAGGAATGCCGTAATAGAAAAGTTACCATGTAATCGCAAGAAAAGTGCCAACCACTACCTTAACGTTTAGCCTGCTAGGGGCAAGTTGTTCTGCCTTTGCGTACAGTGTAGACCGAGATCAGCCTGCACCTCTCTGTGCAGGCTGATCTTGGTCTGCACTTTTCCCGCTTAAGTCAGTAAAGTTTCAGTGAACACCCCTTTGAACATAATTGGTACTATAAAAATCTGAATAATTGACCTGTCCATTTTATAAATTTAGAGGGGTAGATCTAAATGTTAAGCAATTTTGTCTTTCGTTTGAAATACCCGAAGTTTTCCTTCGTATTCAAGTTGTGCTTCGATTTTATTAAGCCGAGTTTCTTTTCAATATTTTGGAAATGGGCCGACAAGCGTTAAATTAATTCGCGAAAGTCAGCTACATGGAGTAACGCTCAAATGATTAGACAGGCATTGGACACTCTTTTGAACACACGCCGACATTAATGGGTTTGTTCATTGATGGAAATTGATTTAATAGAACACTCTTTACTTCTTTGACATAAAGTATTAGTTTTTCTTTCAATTTCCGGCAGCAATTCTACAAATTTCAAGGAATTTAACTGGAGAGTTTGTCGTTTCAAGGAGCAGCTGTGGCAACGGAGACGTTAATCACGTGTTAACCGTCGGTATTGAACGTATTACTTTTCGTGAACCTGATATATTTATATGTTGTCTATATAATCACACTGCTAAGGGAAATGCTATCAGACCTGAATATAATTGCATTATTCGTGTATGGGTGCTTTCTTGAAACTTTGAAACATTGATGGACATTTTGTATTGTTTTCCTTCAAGTGATTTTCCCAAAACATGGAAGAGAAAATACGACTTCAAATTTCTATACACTGTCCCTGATAAGAAGAATAAGTTAATGGTTTCAACTGACATTTGAGACGATCCTTATCAAGAAACCAAGAGTAGTTATCACCTATCTTTATTCAATAAAACAACTAAAGTAATGAACAGAAGATAAATATTATAAAACTTTCAAGCAGTAGATC
>NW_026461126.1:0-68063 GCF_021730395.1 Mercenaria mercenaria | reverse complement strand
TAGAGCCCAAAGCCGAGGCCGACTACTATCTTAAAAAAATGTTTGTTCACAGATCCTGACCGACCCATCACATTGTCTCGACCCAAATCTTTTTTAACGTAACTTCTTTAGTACAGCAGTCAGATATTCTATCAAAACACATTTAGTCAATTTAAAAATTGTTTAGCTTTTCAAATATGTAGTGTAGATATGAAAATAATTTCTAACAAAATCTGTCCTTTTGTAACCCCAATTTTGCCTGTTTGTATATTAATTGGCTGTGAATTGATTGAACGAAAGAAACTGAAAAAACAGACCTCCCCAACTCTAAATTTCTAGTTCAGTCAAAGCACAACAAATAACACTTTTAAGGGTGGCCATATTGGGATCATACTTTGTCCGTCTGTTATCATTTTTGCCTGAAATGAATTTCTACCACAAAAACTTAAGCCAGCCTGATCTGTCAAGAAATTATTCCAAAGGGATTCGAGCAATGTCGAAGCATCTGTATGCCCAACTCTGTTTGGTCTCACCGGTCAAGTGGTTTATTACTTCCCCTCACCTCTATGGATTGGAGTTCCACTAGGGGCACAAAGTTGTTCATGTGTCGAAGCCATCTAACTGTGTTTCACAAATGTTATTCCACACATGTGCCTGTTTGGTCTTAAATATTCCTCATCCTGTGCCGTTAAATAGGCACGCCTTCAGATTAATGTAGAAAAATAAAAAATAAAAATAAGACACTCATCCCTTAGTAATTATAATTACAAAATAAAAAAGAAACAAAGTGATTCAATGAGATTTGGCAAGAATTTATTTGCAAAATTATTCATGTAGTCTTTAAAACATATAGAAAAGCTATATACTGTGTTACCCACACTGTAAATGTTTGATTTCTGTGTTATTTCTAAAGAAATATTAACTTCATGTATAATCATAACCGCCTCCTCAATGGTCCAAGTTGGGGAAAAAAAATAAAAAAAGCCCGCTCGCTCCATGTAAAATCTACCCGCCTCTGAAAAAATGAAAATTGAGAAAAAAAAAATAAAATAAAAATTTCGCTCGCTCGCTCCTATTTTTTTTGAAAATTTTCCGAAGAACTATTAATCAATTTGGTATGGCCTTACATATTAATGAAAATGTAATTGGTTATATATCACGCTTTTCATAAATAGTTTGTAAGTAGATTGAGTAAAGTTTTATTCAAACAGAATCTGGCATAGATTTTCATTTTATTACTATTAACATTTTGATTAACTATTTTATTCCTTATCTACTGTTTATAGCAAAACTGAGCTATAGTAAATGCTGTAATCTTAATGGTATAGCAATCAGCTGTTTATACCCGCATATGCATATGGCTGTTTATCAGATGCATTTTTCATATCTTTATGAGCGTCAATGTGAAGTTTGTCGCTACGTTAATTTACGACGTTTCCATTATTTTATTGTCAAGACTTTACGTCGTTGCATTATTTCAAAAGTAATTGCCTGAAGATATGAAAATTGAGAACGCTCGCATGTTATGTGTCCGTCTATTACCCCAAAGCAAGTGCTAAATAACTGCCCGTCTTGTTGTTGTTGTTTTTTCTGCTCCTATATTACATTATTAAATTCAATCTCTACGGTTAAGTTATGAAAAACAATTTCATATTTTGCTAATTTATCATAATTCTGTTAAAAATATGGGAGGGTTTGTGATTATTATCCATGTTATAAAATTAATGTTATAAATATGATAAACATAAAGAAATGAATGGCACGTTACATGATTAAATACTTTCTTATAAAATTCGATATTGGTAAGGAAAATTGTGTCAAACTTCTCGACCGTGTTGTCCGCTAATCGGGGGACCCTCGATTCTGATTATCATACATCACAAACACCGCGCATAGCGCACTAGACTTTGAAGTTCTGTTTGAACGGATATTGGTCACGTGTCAACCAGTGTAATTTATTGCAATGGCGCACGATGCAAAATTTGTTGCTATAAAATTCCTCTTCATGTTTTTGTAAAAAAAAGATCTAATTTAAAGAATATCAACAAAGTTATAAAAGTTTGTATTTTTAAGATGAATGTCGAACAGAGTGAATTAAAAATTATTTGAAATATCGTATAACAAAAAGTACTAAATTTGTGGGCCTGTGGCTGGGGAAGGGAGTTTGCCGTTTGGAAGGTTAGCGTGGTTGAACCGGGGGCAGGGGCGTTTTCCATTGATTGCGTTTGCGTTTCTACATTGCAAAAAATAGTAAATTTAAAGCATTTTAATACAAATTACACGATATTATTTACACGAGTACATTTTATAAATACTAGAACAGAGATAAAAAAGAACTAAATTTATAGTTGTCTCATAATTACATGCATAAACATTACCAGAGCTTACATAATTTAATTATCCCATTTATGAAATGAATTAGATACCGTGAATTCAATTCGCGTGCCGCAAAATATTTGTGATAAGACATTTTACTCGAAAGACAAATAAAAACGTGTTTTAATTCTTCGTGTTAATGTATGTAGGTCATTTAAATGCAATCTGCTTCCCTTACATTGTTAGAAAAATTATGCATGTAGCTCAGAGTGTATCGGAAATTTAAACCTGAACTTATATTAATACGACAATTTACAAATTAGTGAATGAAACGATTTGATTTTCACGCTCACCGTTGTTTTCCCGTTGCGCAGGCGCAATATGCTGTCTTTTCACGATTCTCGTTTACCGATGCGCATGCGCAGTTCGATACACGTTCCTCGTTTTAGTTTGCACGAACAGGTACCGAACGGATAACGACTTGTTTCTCAAAAGCGCGGAAATTTATCTGAAGCTCCACTGTAGCACGAAAAAGGGAGCCAAGCACTATCTGCACTTATGTGTTACGTTATATACAAATTATTCTGACAGTACAACTAACCCGCAGACATCTTAATTAATGTCATAAACGGTAATTATGTTATCATTACCCATTAGGAAGGAAAATATATAACGTACAAAATTACAAATTGAGCAAAATAAGAATATCATGCGAATTTCATGAAAGTGTATTTACTGGCTGGATGAAGGCTTTCTACGTTAATATTGATTACTGTAATGTGCTCTTTGACCATCTATTCAAATACCTAACATCTTGATCTTCGATAACCTCGATATCATCTTCTTTTGAAAAACAAATGATTTCAATTAAATGTAACGGTTATGTGCAAAAGAACCACCTAGCGAAATTTGTTGAAAAAGACGTTAAACCCGAACACCCGCGCACGCACGCACGCACGCACGCACGCACACACACACACACACACACACACACACACAGAGTGACATGATGCTCAACTCAATCTCATTATACTGGTATGTCAGACTTACAAAAAATGTAGAACTGTCATCTAAATGTTGTCTTAACTCACGGAAGTTCCCGGATTTCCACTGAAAACGTTAACATTTATTGGTAGAAATTTTGCACAACATTCCTGTACCCCACCCACTTCGCCGTTGCGTCGGCATCCATTCTGTCGCTGAATTAAGTCCACTATATGCACATCATCGTCAGAATCATAGTCACTAGACATAGAAGCATCATTCACAATTTCATTTGATCATACAATATATTCCATTTTTGCGTTGTCTCTATCCGAAAAATCATCGTATTAAGTTCGCCATGTTTATATTTTTGTTTTTCCTTTGTCTGTTTGTTTTCTTCCGCATTTGCATAGGAATAAAACAGATTATACTTGTCCAATCAAAATATTTTTAACGTCATTGCGAAGTTTAAGATTTTTTTCTGATTGGCTAATTGTTGAATATCTGCGAAAGCCCTTTGTGTTTATAATTTTAAACCAATCAAACGTTGTCAACAAGGGGTTGATCACGAATAAATCCGGGACCCGATTTAAGCTATTTCGTTATCATAACGCATTTATGATGGATCCAACTTGGAGCGCTTATCTCTTATCACGGACTTTCAAGGGATGATGCATGTTAACAGTTAATGGTACTGTCTTAATTGAAAGATGAAAAAGTTATAGAAATTTTGAAGGGTAAAGTTAATAAAAGTCAAGAAAAATGCTATAACAGGACATTGCCTTAGTTTTGTTAATAAATACTTTGCGGTGGCATTGTTCTTTGCCCTTGCCACAAGACAAAACGATTATGGATCGGTTTGTTATTATGAAAACTGGAAATGTCTGTAGAACATGTTTAAATAACTGAGTTATATCTGAACATTTTTGTCCTTGAAATATAACTCTATGTAGCTACGCTACGTTTCGCATTACTGGATAGCAGGTATCTTAACTTTAGAGACGACATAGCACTTCACATATGATAAATGTAGAAATGTTGTTTTAACATTAGCAGTAATCATCATGTGTATAATTCCAGAAGAAACATATTTTTTAAACATAACAAAGGTTTATGTCGGCATATAATGTAACACGAATAGAATTTCAGTCATTTATTTTTCCCTTTCTTGCAATCGTTTGCATTAGTTAAACACGAACCCCTTACAGATCATTTTCTGTTCTATTAAGAGTAATACATTCTTGCTCGTTTCGAATATGTGATGAAATTATCGAACAGCTATTAGTATTTGACTTTATACATTCAACGTTAACGCTAAATAACCAACAGAGGCTATGCTGTTTCAATAACATTTTTGAATGACTTACCGGTACTTGTCGTCTATTTTCCGTTCCACTATGTATTGCGTAGGTTTCTTATTTCATATTAAATCAAACCAATTTTAACAAGTACTGTAATTTTATTTAACAGAAATTGCCAACTGAACTACAGAAGCCATGCACATTTGCAAGGAAGCCCGAAAATATTGCTCTTAACAGATACAATGGAATTTATCCATGTAAGTAGACTATTAAACATCTGAAAAAGATCAATAATATTGCAAGTATACTTGATACTATTTATCTTTAAGACTTTGAAATCAAATATTTAATCGTTAAAGTCACTAATGTTTTTGCTAATTCCGCAATTATGTTGCAGTGTTGAAATATTGCATTTGATTTGTTTACTTCTATTGCTAAACAGATGATCACTCTCGGGTGAAACTGAACGGGTATCCAGATTTCTTCATAAATGCCTGCTACATTGACGTGAGTAATATATATATCTAGACAGCAAAATAAATCTTTTTATCTTAAATGTGGAAATGTATAAATTATACTTTTTATTTTGTTTCATTTGTTTTTACTGAATGTCAGTATTTACTTTTCGGGTATCCTGATAGTTAGAGTTATACTGATGCAGTGTTGTCCGTCTGTCATGCAATCTGTCATTCTGACCGGTCTTCTGTCTGTCACAAAGTGTGTCCGCACCTCTAGATTAGTTTGCACCAAAGTTCAAAGGAGTGATCGTTGCCAAGCCTAGTTTTGCATTTCATATTTTCTGATTTGATGTTTTCAGCGTAGCTATTGCCCTTGATTATTCAAATTTTATGGTGGTGTTTTTTTCTTTGTTTTATTTTGGCCATTTCTAGTATCATTTTGTGCAGTGTCACGCCTAGTTATACATGTCATGGATATATTCCGGGTCAGTGATTTTCAGAAGTATATGCCCTTAATTTGACATATTTTCCCTTGTCCGTGTAGCTGCTTCGATTAGGACTTACATCAAACTTAGCAAAAGTAATCATTGCCAAGCCTCGTTTTGCATTACTTTGGTATGGTCTGGTTCGATGTTTTCAGCAGAGTTTTAGCTTGATTATTCAAACTTGGTGATGTCTCATATAATTGGGCGGAATTCTATCAATCCTAACAATAGTAATCAGTGCCAAATTTCAAAATGCATAGTATCTGCATTTTCTTGATAAGTGAAATGAAGTGAGTCTTTTCATCAAAGTCATGATATTTTTGCAACTTCTTTTAAACTATCGGGCAGATATCTATCAAACCTTAAATGAGTTATCAGTACCAATCCTAGTTATTATTGGTATGTTCTGGTTCAGTAATTATCAGCTATTTTATGGCTCTTTGTCGATAATATCTTACAATATGTACTCTACTTAATGCAACAAATAGACAGAATGTGACAAAACCTCAAGTGCGAAACATAAATGTGCATGTTATCGTCATGTTCTTGTTAAATGCGACTCCCTGTACCACTGGTTGGTGTTCACCTACATTTTCAATAGTTATTATTGCCAAGCCTAGTTTTGTACATCGATGGAATGTTTTGCTCAGTAATTTTCTCTGGAGTTACTGTTCTTTATCAATGTAAGTTTTACATTTCTGGGAGGTAATATTGGGAGATATACGTTTTAAGTGAAAAATCTCTACTTTAAGTCTTATTTTCATTCAGTCAGAAAGAGATCCATTTAGCAAATATATATCGTATATATCTGCTGTTTTTTTTTTCAGGGATATAAAAGAAGCAAAGCATACATAGCATCTCTAGGTAAATAAAAGCATCATACACTGAGTGTAACCTGATTTTTTTTTTGACCTTTGTGTTTTTGTTCTCATGGAAAAATAAGTAATTATTTCATTGTAAAAAGGTTTACATAATATCTTGATTAGCACTCTATCGCAATACTTTATTGCGTTTTCACTATGTTACACTAAAGCTTAGTCTATAGAATATAACTGACATGTGTTTGAATGGATCATTAATGGTAACGTATGCGAGTTTGATGCAAAAAAAAATGTATGTAATTACATGTATCTAGAGTAAATATGTATATATTATTATAATTGGAACCACAAAACCAGACATTTCTTGTAATCATTTGTCGCATAGATTATCTACTATCTTGAAGTACGAAAATTCATCAAAACATCTGTATATATTTTGGTGTAATTCATTTTCAATAATTTAAGAATAAATGTTATTGATATTATTGTTTAAATATAGGTCCTACAGCCAAAACTACAAGTGATTTTAAAATGTTCTGGAAAATGATCTGGTATGAAAGATCAGATGTTATTGTTATGTTAACAAATCTTCGTGAACCGTCGGTAAGACTTGAGATTTTCACACTATCTTTTAATCATACAAGAACATCGATCATTACATATCTCTAATTTACTTATGTATAACTGAATTTCCTGTTACCCGAAATTATCTGTTAGCTACAACATATCTAATCGTATTTCAGACTGGAAAAACGTTAACCAACAACTGCACGATCGCTTAGAACCTCGATCGCGTGTACACAAGATTGCATTTAATTAAATTCAAAGTCAAATAACGTTTGTATGAAAGGTCCAATTCACAAAATTAAAAGGCAGAAAATATGCCTCAGATATTAAAGATATGTTGTGTTTAAATAAAGTTAGTTCCAGCATTTAGATATGTCTTATTTTCATTGATTATTGCACATTATAAAAGGAAATAAGAAAAATGTCTATTCCTTTTGTTTTTTATCATTCTTTTTCCGGAAACATAAGATTAATGTAGGGATAATACACGTTTTTTGTGTATTAACGTCTGCAGAAGCCCGTGGGATTGTTTTTAACCGAGACCGAAGGTGGAGGTCACAAACATATCCCACTGGCTTCTGTAGACGTTAATACACAAAAATTGTATTGTCGCTATTTTTGCTTAAAAAACATTACACGACGACGAAATGTATTGTTTTCATATGTGGTGAACTTACAATTCCGGTATCTTTTTTATTTACCATTCTGTTGTTCTTGGAAACAGTAAACATGTTTTGAATATCCATAACCAGGGCCCACAAATAAACAACATAACTAAAGCACATCCTGAAGAGTTTTACACGATTTTATTTTATCTCTCGTTATTACAAACATGAAATTATCAAACATTGTTCATATAATTTAAACATTTGGCAAACAGTAGTACGATTTCAAGAATAATAACTTTCCATTCGAGTTATTTTGAGTTCGGATACATTTGGAGTACGGATGGGTACGAATGTAGTGACAAGCTTTCAAGCTGGTTATATATATTCTTCAAGAAATTTGTTAAAAACATACTGACTGATACTTACCAAAATCATAAATATGACTGCTAATAACAAACCATCGCACACGTTACACGCATTTCAAAAATAAAAATCGGATATTAACAGAACGTGAATTGCCTTGTTTGCACACAATTTCACGGGCGGATCCAGGGGAAAAAAGTAGTTTTTATGCAAGAATTTGTGAACAATCCTGTTCATATTAGATGTAGGGCTGGGACGATTTCAAAATTTTGAAACCGGTTAATCTTTTGTTTCAAATCGAATCGAACCGGTTAATCGGCCGCCGTATTGAAAATGCTGTTTCTTTTCCTGAATACCGTATCAACATACCTCCAGCAGCTGACTTCATTAGGAACTTACCGACTTTATCGTTTGCAGGCAGTCTGACAATTAATAAGTCATACCTTTGTGTACTTTTTTTTAAATATATCACGTCAGACAATCCCAAGACTATTGATTATGTTCAATTGATGTGTTTAAGCGGAATTATACAGCGGGTCTATGTGCTGGTCAAAGAAATGTATAAAGATAAAGTACGACTCGTGATGTTTATTTTTTGAGAGCGATTATCGGTTTTGCAAAATTGAGATCGGTTTTACCTAGTTATCGAATCGGATCCGATTAACCGAGTAATCGTCCCAGTCCTAATTAGATGCGTTTAAGAGGCATAGTACATTGTATATATTTCAAATTATATATATTTTTATATTAGGTCTAAATGCTACATAAAGTCCTTATCTATTTTTAATCGTTTACCCTGTACGAAATTTTACAGCTGTAAAAGACCTGTAGTTTGTTCAACATTAAAGTCATAATTATTTAAAATTTACACCTGCAGATTTATATAACAACACTGATTTTACAGCTGTAGATTTCAATTTACAACCGTATAATGACTGTAAAACAGTTCATATTATGCAAATGACATACAGGTGTAAAATGCCTACAGCCCTAAAATGAAAAAGTAACAGTTGTAAATATGCGTATAAGTTACAGCTGTAGAAAAATTATATGTGTTGAAAAAGAAGGCATAATTTTAAAACGGCATGCCTCAAGATCGTTCGACAACAACAACATTTTGTTAGATAATTTTGAAATCTTGAAATAAATGCTTTATTTCTAAAGAAGGCTTTAAAACTTAATTACTGACAAACTTTATGTTACGGAAACACATTAAAATTCGCTGTTTTACAACCTTTTACGATGAAAATCTAAAAGTGTTGGTCACGCTTTTACTCCAGGTAAACTGTCTCGATTATAAAAATCTATATTTCGAAGTTATTTTTCACTACTTCAGCCATAGCGCTATTGGTTACGACTACGGGAAAATCTTTATGTCATAATCGCCGTGGCCGTCCGGGGTTCGATTCCCGACGCGGTAATCCTTTTTTTATTTTTTAAAATATTTTAGAAACAAAAATTAATCTTCTAATGTTCCTAATATGACCAAAACTTCAATTTGAAAGAAAGATTGTTTTTTTAGCCAAATATGGAGGCATACTGCTTTTAGGGACGAAATTAGAGGTACAAAAAGGTTTAGGATGAATCGTATATCTTCAAAAAAGATAGTAATTACTACAAAATGGCAAAATCAATGATCTAGTTTCTACAGAAAGAAACAATATGTTATATTTTAACGATAAAACAACTGCAAAATTCAAGAGTAGAATCCAAAGTAGAAACTATTCATCGGATATTGTTTATAAAACTTTGTTTGTCATGAAAACATATTACGATCTTGTTATTATTTTCATTGAATAAATCAACTCCAAATATAGTGTAAATAGTTATTGTATGTATTTTATACATGTGCCTTTACAACTATATTAGATAACTAAAATGTTGTACTGACTCCATTTTGCTTTAATATTTTTTACACATGTATTTTTGAGACCTACATTATTTTGCGTCTGTGCTTTTCAATGTATTTTCCACTTACAGGTCTTTTACAGCTGAAATTTTAAAATAAAGATTTTTTACAGACGTTTTACAGTTTTAAAACAGGTCTTATGTTCGTACAGGTTTCTTTATACTTATTAATCATACTGATACGCATCAAACATAACGAAGGACAACGCCAGCTGAACTGATTTTAGAATCATAAGCATATTGATTGTTTTCTGACATTATAGGGAATGAAATGTGAGAAGTACTGGCCGGAGGGAGGTGCTGTTATTTGGTATGGTGACGTATGTGTTTCCTGTCAAGCAATCGAATGCTTTGCTGAATATACAATAAGAACATTTACTTTATCAAAAGTAAGCAACTGATCATATTAATATACAGGGGCATATGAAAAGCAGTGGCAATGGTGGCGGGCTATCCATACCTCAGTCATTTTCCTGGATATAACCATTTGGGACCTTCAGAGTACTCTCGACCTGACTGTTCACGCATTTCCATATGCTAAAACCACTCAGAAAATGCATTTGGAAGTGCCCTTTATGTATACTCTTTATGTATAGGCTAGTATAGAGCGCTTCAAACTACGCTGTGTATATAAAAGCGGAACTCCTTATTATAAGCATAGTTTAATCTGTTTGTTCATCCAAAAGTCACAAAGGGAGATATCAGATCTATACGGTATTCTCCTTGTGTTAATGTGTTCTGCTTAGTGCCACGCGTCCCTATCCTAAGGCGCTTTGCTGTGTAGTAATTCATAAAATGTTCTAGCAGCACAACTGTGTTAAGAGACAGGGACTCAATCCACAATTCCATTGGAGTCAAACAACAGGGCATACATAACCCACCAGGCACTTCTGCTCCGCCGAGCAATAACGGGCCTCTCGTCATTTTTACCTAATCACATTATATTGGTTTCTTTATTGTCAGACTCAAAGAAGTACAGCCACGTCTCATCACCTGTACCAATTGCATTTATACCCTTATATTCCTTGTTTTTATATCTGACGACCAGGGTGGAAGCTGGTTTCTTCCCACTTCTTCTTTCGCTAAGGGATCAATACATGCGGTATCCAACGTGCAAAAACCTTTATTTCGAAATCAGGAAAAACCTCTGACTTTTTCCATATCTGCTCAAATTTGGATCTTGTATCTTTCTCGATTATTACTTTCAAAACATTAAAGTCTTTATCACACACAGAGTCAAAGGGCGCCTAGGACGGGCCTCATCTTTGGTTCTGTTTCTCCTCGCTTTACAGACAAATACCCATCTGGCAATATTACAGTATCGCGGCGCACTATCTCCGTACACTTTGTCCATGTCGACTATTTTTTTCTGATGCGCTAAAGTCAAGCATAAATACTTAACTGCTCTTTGCAAAAATTGCAGCTAGATTTAGCCATGTTTTTCCACCCATTATTATAAAATTCAGGTTCGAACCTTACTCTAAAAATCAATACTCTTTCCATTGATATGCTACACTTGTTGATGGACGAAATGCAAATGGCGAAAATACTGGACTGTTGCCACTTCTTTTCAAAGGTTCCTCGTACATCTTTGAAAAGAAATATTTAGACCTCTTATGTGTACTTAAATATCTCCCCGTGTCACATTTGCCTTTATTAAGCCATATCTTTGTTATATACAATTCCAGTTCTTTTTGTAATGTTCTGAGCGTTTTATATGGAAACCACAATATTGACTGTACTAAAACAATAATAGGGACTTCGACTTCTCTATAATTAAAATCGTCGCAAAAATTGAGAGTTTACGTAAAATCAAGACGTCAAATTGCTAAACTAAACAACCAGAGCGGTTGTATTATTCAAAAGCTATAACTCAAGAATCATGTTGTGATTTAGGACGTTTTGTTTTCTTTCCGCGTTGGCGTACAGGGCAACACGAAATAAAGATATTTTGAAAGTTTTCTGTGTTGTTTTTTGCTCGCGCGCAAACGCGACAAAACAAAAAGTACAATGCGACGTAAAGAAAAACATTTAATTTCATGCTGGCGCGAGAAGCATTTAAAACGTTTCGTGTTGGCATGCTTGCAACCAAGATGAAATGTTTTTACGTGTTGGCGTGCGCGCAGATATGTGATAAAATATTTCATTGTCACGCACAGGCGTGTACGCCAGGAACATACTACGAAATAATCTAACATAACCGTGTGAACCCCGCTGCGACATTACCTGCATTATAATTCATCTGGCGCTTGTGCAAACATGCAAATATCTCGTGAATGACATGCACATCAACGCTTAAGAAAAAGGTACGTTCTAGTTTGCATTATGTTGAGCTTTTAGCTTTATTTTGTCGCGTTGGGACATCTGCACTATAACGACTAAGTCCTACTTAAAAAAAATGTTAAAGTGCGTTAACGCAGGCTATAGCGCCATTCGAGAGCACTATCATGTCCCGCTTCGAAGGAATTGTGGGGCTTCAGATGAACCATTTCCTCACAAAAAATGGAAACATTTAAAGTACTCGGATTCCATTTCTTTGTTTATTTTGTTCTTGGAATAGGATATCAAAACTCATACTTGTAATGACAAAAACGTCCTGTACATTATCTTCTTCAATAGTGATAATACAAGTGAGATATGATTAAAAACTTCTGCAATAATTTTTATCAAACGTTATCAAAATGTTATTTTCTTTTTTACCTATCAATTCTAAAGGAAAATATAGAAAACAAAACATAGTACAAGTATATTATCTTACATTACTTAATGTTTGCTTTACTCGAAGAGCGAAGACATTGTTACAGCTGGTCTGAATGTACCTGGTGTTAAAATTGCAACGCCGGAAATAGAACTGCTTGTATTATGGTTTTGGGTTTATAACCCATCTAGAGCGACCCTCTCTTATTGTAGACAAACATTTCTATAATCATCGAACTTTCCCTAAGCTGAAATACAATATCAACTTCATCAACTCCAGAACAACAACCTTTAAATAACAGTAAATATTTGTATCTCCCAAAGGGTGTTGCTTTACAGAAGTTACACTGTATTACTTTACTGTGTAACAGTATCCGAATTTGCCACTTTGCCTATAAGTATAAATGTTACATCTACATTTAATTCCCTTAGATAGTGCATTTATTTGCATTTAGTACATCGACAGAACAGACCAAAATCCAGTGTTCAGGAAAGAGAAATACTGGAAGGTTTGTCGGTAATAAAATATCTACCGGGTCCAGTTAGAAAAAGGGTAGGCGTGAGTGAGAAGGCATTTAAGACCTACAAGAACTTGAGATCTAACAGATGGTGACTTTTGAAAAGGAAACCTATTTGTGGACTGATTATAAAAATCTCAACCGGACAACAACGTAGTTATGCTAGTGCAAGACTATCAAGTCTAAATGCCTACCCGTATGTTAAACGCTTTCTAAGACAAATGTCTCTTGTAACATGATACATCTACCGAGCTCAAAGACTAGGGACGGGACTACCACCATAACAGTATTACACATTGGGATATGGACATTGGCTTAGAGTCAGTGATCAATGGGAATAAAGCTGATATATGTATAACATTATTTACCGCCATTGTATGTAAGACGTCGTTGACGTGACCGAGGGGCGGATATTTCCATCCGATTCGTAAACACATGACTGATATTTTCTTGCATATAGTCTACATGTTCGCATTTTATTCTGGCAGATTTTTTTCTTGCATACCGTATTTTACAAACAACAGGTAGAAATATTTTCTTTGTCGCATTCTTTCTTATAGTAGAGCGCGGGAAATTAACGTCCGTAAGCAGAAGTGACGTCATAACGTTTTGCGTTACGCACAATAACAAAGTTCCACTCAAGTTTTATTGTTTGTAGCGTAACGTTTTGTTCTTATGGTAAACTTACGTATTTTGAATCGAGAAATATACTTTAAGCAACGGAGAGAAACTATCAAGGTACCTGCTTTTTTCGTATTTTTACATAAACAATATATTATCAGTGCGATAACCAGTAGTTGTCATTAACAGCACGAGAGTCACCTTGCATGCGGGGGAGGGGATGCAGATGGGTTTTGCCGGCATGGGTAAAATCAACGGACACGCTACTCCGGTGTGCAGATAAACAATATATGTAGTGGAAACTCGCTGAGAGAAATCAAAAGAAATTGATTTTGTAAAATAGGATATTTTTTTCAGTAGACCCAATGGGTATTTTTTTAATACTTTTCATATTTTTGTCGATCTGAAGTTGGTATTTCTGCTATTTTATCGAGTTTCACACAATAAAATTAAATCCAACTCTGCACATACATTTGGTTGTGTCTATCTAAACAAAAAGAAAATTGAAAGGTCACCATATATGATTTGGCTTAAATCAAGTTACAACGAGGCTGCGTGTGGCGGGCATTTATACAACGCAGGTTGGTACGAAATGCGTAATCAATTTTTATTTCAAACAAGGGCATATATTCAGCCAAACTCTTGACAGTATTTTGTATTTGTCCACAGCTTAAGGCAAAGATAGTTAACAAGAGGATCAAATGGCCTTAGGTAGCTCACACGAGGAAATCCGGAATAAACTCGCTGAAAGTGTGACTGAAGAAACTTTTTTTTCTAAATTTCTATAGGAAGAAATCATGTCGGCTGCTGTATCCTTTACCTTTAACATATTGATCATAAATTAAAAGCAATAGGGGTCGTTTATTCCATATAGCCATTCATCCCATTATGTTTGAAGAGCGCAGGTTAAAGGCTTTTCGACAAATGATACAGAAACTCTTTAAGTGTTTGAGAAAGTGACCTAGAGATATATCAAATTATCAAACAGTAGATTTCTTAATAAGCGGATTTGTACGTGTTTCTGAAGTATTTTGATGTCATAGAATGATGTAGTTTTCCGCCATTCTCCGAAGAAAAACTATAGTTCACTAATACGGATGTACGGTATGGGTACATTAAGGTGATGAAAAACAACTAAACTGGCACGGTGTTGGGGTAAATATCGATCCGTCCGAAAAAATCTACCGCGAGCGCTTTTAAACGAGGCATGTAATAGAATAGTATGTCTATAACTTGAAGTGGGCTTATTTTCATCTAACGACATTTAATATGTTGTTTCTGTCATCATTTGTTTTAATGACGGCATAGAATGTTAACATAATGGTATATAATAAAGCTATTTGAGAGAAGCAAGTCAAGATCTAGACAATATCCGTATGAACTGTAAAAGTAATATTATATCAATATGCACTGATTACATGTAAATCACTCAAAATTACTCACTTCGATCACTTTGTTTGTCATTATGTTTTGAAGTGTACAGCATACTTTTGAAAATGACATTTTTTAAACCTTGAAAGCCTGTTCTTCAATCTGTAAAACTGGGTTTTCAAACACGATATGATATACATATTTTGGAACTATACAAACTGAATAGGATTTTTTTTCAATCCCTTATTTCTGTTGGAGGTGCTAGGGTCCGTTAGGGGAGATGCAAATATCATTACCTCTCATCACTGGACTCAATCAAACCGAGTCTGCTATTATTCTCTTTGGTTGCATTATTTGCTTCCAAAGGATCTTTTTACAGATTTTATTAATAATCACAACGTGCCGTATGGCGGCTGTAAAAAGTCTCCCTCATACTTGGATTTACAGCATCAAGATATCCTTGTCAATAGTTCTGCAGATTGTATCGTATCTCACTTGATCTTTCTCCACAGAAGCATTTAGTTTTGTATATAAGTAGGCTGGACTAAGGTAAGTGAATTATTGACTGTAAACAAATACAATATTAACAAATCAAATGTAAACTTACATGACCGGTAGAACCATTACTTTGTTTCATTTGTTTCTAATTGTTTTTAAGGAGGAAGAATGCCGTTCCTTAACTCATCTTCACTATACTGCATGGCCCGACAAAACGGTTCCAGAAGATGTGACAAGTCTCATTGAATTCAGACAAAGAATGAAAGCCACACCAACGACTTCAGAAGGTCCAGTCGTCGTACATTGCAGGTTACAAGTTTTAACACACGTTCGTGGCAACTTACATGTAAATAGCAACCGGGATTAAACATTGATAAACAGAAAGTTAAACCGACATAGATATTGATCAGGCAATAACTTAAACACGTTTTTCCATTATGCTCTTTTCTTGAATTCCAACACCAGAAAAAGACATGGGAATATTGAAACATTTTTTGCTTTTTTGAAATCAGGTACACCAGAGCGCTGTTGAGAGCGTTTCAGTTTACGTTTTTTGCCTTTCGACTGATATTAGCTTATTAATAAACAGTTTTTCTAAGTATCTTGCTGATATATCATATTCTTAAAATAAAGTTTGCCATAAAGATATGTGCGCTCGATTATTGTAAAATAGTCTTTCAAAAAGTCATATACACTAGGTCTTGGTAAAAAAGCAATATCTTACCAAAGGTTAATTCAGTATATTCTATATTATAATTAATTATATGTTATCACTATATGAAGCTGCCAGTGAAACGAAAATTGTAGGCAAGTTTGACATCATTTAGTCCTAATAACTGTCATTCACTGATTTTTTTTGTAGATTCACGAGAAAGCGATTTTCTTAGAGATGCTCAAAGAATAAAAAGAAATACTAGAACTAGAATTGTGTATATAGGATAAGGATTCTAACATACTATGCTATCCTCCAAATAGATTTGTTTTCGTATAGACCATTTTCATACGAATTATGTTCGATTCAGATTTAACAGCAAATAGTATGGTGTCCTTTGCCAGCATTTCTATTTTCAAATATTTCTATGCAGCAAAGAAAATTCAAATTCTGTAAGAAGATGTTTACCCTATATAGTGAAACTAACAAATGGCCATAACGCTTAATGTCACGTAAAAATGGTCACAACCCATTTTTTATGGTCATAATCAGATCAGATTGTGCATCTGAGCTTCTTTGAATTCTTTCCTTAAAAATGCACGGGAAGCTGAACCAGCACATTTCTCCACTGTGACCTATTTTGTAATATTTAGAAAGGACCATAATACTATAAAAAAACAACATAAAATTTTAAACAAGTTCATTATGCATGATCATCTTCACATGGGAGTCTGTAAATGTGGGGCATTAAAAGTAGACCTCAGCGCTTCAGTACACTCGCTAGATACAATTAAAAATCGGTATCCTGAATTCTAATATGTAATTTGAACCAAAATTAGACTCAGTTTCACATGATTATTCCTTTATATGTACAAGAACGAGTTTATACACGAAGTATGAAATACCTATCGGGAGAATTAAGATCAATTCTCTAAGCACTAAAAACATAAATAAAGATAAATAAGAGGTCAGAAACTCACAGTTTTAGTAATACTTCATAATTTCATCCATTTTTGTGTTCAACTAAGATATGAAGAATTAGCATGAAAAAAAAATAGGAATCAGCACTTGTTACCATGGTAACGGGCATATTCTACTGTTTGTGAAAACTTGTCATTTCTTATATTAAAATCTTATTAAGATGTAACAATTTTCTTCGCATATTGTAGTCTTTATATCTGAAAAAGCGCACAAATTCCAATTTTTGCCAGACAATCTTACTTGAGTTATATTTTTATCATATTATATTGTTTTTCGATATCTTTATATTTTCATTAGCAAAAATCTTATTAATGCCCACCCCTAAATGATTTTAGATAATCTTTAAACATTCGTCTAAATATATATTATTACAGAGAAAGGTGCACACATCTGAATATACTTGTAAAGAGTCAGCAGGACAGTGATATTTATTTCAGTTGTTAAAAAAAAGTGGCTGGTCAATCATATTTGAGTCTTTTAAAATGCATTTTGAACTTTGAAAATTGACATGGTTAATTCTTAATAGCCTTACATATAGTTCACTTTTTTATGTCAACCTATTTGGAGTCCAAAACCAATGGTAAGTACTTATAAGTAGCTGCTACTGGCCCTTTCCGTATTATTAAGCTAAAGTTTTATCTGAAAAAAAATCGTTTTCATGTTGCTATGATTACAACGATCATTTATAATTTGAAACGGACATTAGTTGAAGTTATTGTAAAGCCATATACCTTAAATATATTTTTGATGAAAACTAATATTTCCATGCGTGCTTGTGTAAAGAAAGCGACCTTTCACCTATGGAACTTTGTTGCCATAGAAACAAATGGTAGTAATCATGTAAGTTATGCCCATTGATTTTCTACTCTTTAGATATAATTAAGAGTATTAACATATAACAGTATTTATTCAAGAATGAGAAAATATATCTTCAGATATATAGAAATATACATTGAAAATATGTAGGAACTGATTAAGGCTGTTTTTCAGCTAAAACAAAACAGTATGTTCATGTGATAACAATCTAGGCAGGTTTAAGTACTTTCAATGATTAAATGTACATTTTTATTACCCATTTGCATTACCTTTTGTTACGTGAATGAATAACAATATCTTGTTACAGTAAATAAGAGTAACAGAAAAACAAGCCAGCAACTATCAACAATAACAAAATTTTATTTATAACGAAGTTATAATTTAAATACATTAAAACTGTCAAAAAGCCTTTAAATTCAATCTTGTGTGTAAAATATAGTCCAAAATCCTGCCAATGTCAAATTAAAATCCAATCAGTGGAAATTCCACAACATTTCACAACAGTTCAAAATTGAATTTAGTGTAATGTAAAAATCCTTTCTTCAAAGATAACTCTTTTTTTTCAACATCCACACTTTCAATGTATATCCTTTAAATGTTAAACATCCAAACTGGTAACATTTTGTTTCCAAGAAACACAGGAACGTTTTTAATAAGACCTACAGCTCTAAGTTCTACACTGACAATACACGTCTCCCTATATAAGGTATCAGGGAAGGTTCCCGAACCTTTTAGTATCTACATCAGTAAAAAAGAAGATTCTGGATAAACAAAAACAATCGAGACTTTAAAAACATTGTCAAACCCGTTTTATCAGTTTTGTGTTAGAACACTCCTGAATACTATAGGAATATACAAAATATTAATGATGTCTCAAAACTATGTTAATAAGCAAAAGTTGCCTTAGGGAAATTGACATATACTTAACACTTAATTATATAACACAATTACAATATTCAGACATTGACTTTTAAAAATCAAAGTACCCCAGCCATTTCCATTCAGAAATTGTCTGATGAATATTTTAGAATATGATGATATTTTTTTCCAAAGACACACTTTTTCTTTAACATTCGAATGAAATCAAATGATATACCGACTAGGCAAGTCTTTAATTTGCTAGTTAAAACTTCTAATATACATGGTTCTGTCAAAACATCAAGACAGTGACAAGCTATCCTATCTTAAGGACAGATATAGATAATGTAGACAGAAGACTTGAATACTGTAAATCCCTTTATATCCACGTGATCTTTATTTCGCGAATTCCCGTACCATAAATTATTTCGCGGATTCATGAATTCACGACGGGAAGGTCAGAAATTCAAATTCGCGAAGGTTCGTTGTCTTACATTAGCGAATTTCCAATTCCGGAAGTCGTGATTGCATTAATGCACATTGTTTCCGTACCTACTGAATTTATGCACACCAACGACTCTTTAGATACATGGTCCGTACGTTATGCACACACATTGCTTTTGTTTAACTTAAATTGACTGAAAAGTGCCTATTATCCTTTATTCAATTTACGGGCATTATTCTTATTACATTTAATGGCTGATAAAATGTTCAAAGTTTGTTACAGTCATTTCATAAAAAATGTAACAATGGTGTGATGAATTGTCATCTAATCCCTATTGTTATCTAAACAAAATGTGTAAAAATTCAGGTTTGTCAACAACAAAAAAAAGGATGATATTGATCATCCCCTAAGGCAACACGCGCTCTGCTTGTTTGATACATACAAAGTGCATTAAGGAGATGCCCTTCGTAACACTTTAAAAAGACCCAAAGTTATCATGTTTTATGTATCCCTGCCAGCTGCATGTAATTTAAAACGCCAAACACTAGACCTTAGTGTTAATTCTGTCTTTAAAGCAGTATATTTACATGGAATGTAGTTTTGAGGATTTTTGTTATACTTATTCATTCATGATAATTATATTGAATTAAAGTTCATTCAATAAACATCGTGTACAGGCGACTAGTATTTATTGTTGAACTTGACCTATTTTTAATATGTCTGTATGTTATGAAAAAGAATTTACGCGGATTAATGAATTCGCGATGCACCCGATTCGCGAAAAATAGCGAAAATTAAAACCCCGCGAATAATACCGGATTTACAGTAAGTTTATTCACAAAACCCCGATCATGCATATTCCAATCCAAATTTTGTAAATACTTAGTAAATAAAAACTGAAATTTTAACAGCATATCTCCTAATTATTTCATAACGTTTTTTAATACAGAAGACGTAAACTTTGCTGTAATATTTGTTGTATGTCCTTAAATGAAACCAGATCCACTTACGACAATTTTACTGAACTTCTGAAGATTAATAGATGTTTTTACATACATGTAAAATAGTCAAAGAATCTCATACATTGAAAGCTATGTAATAGACTACACATTTGCAGGTTGTAGAAAACCTCTTAAGTAGTCCATGATAATCTTATTTGTCACTGACAAAAATAGAGAAATGACAGAAAGACAAATTAAATTCGTTTAATTTGACTAAGACTGAGGATGAAAGGATGGGGAACGAAGGTTCTCCAGTCCAGTCATTCTATTTGTGGCAACATGTCACTGCATAGAACCATTGACCACAAGCCAGACGATGAATAGAGAACAATGTATCGATTAGAAATGTATAGACTATACATTTAATGATATAGTAATAAAATATGTATATTTTGTTTCTGATCAATTAGACTGAAATACCGAGAACACAAATCATAAGACTTTTTTTATCTGAAGCAAACTAAAATGCTCATTACTTTCGGCAGATACACGAATAGTTACAAACATTGACCACTTAAAGTTTCTGTCTCATGTGCTCTGCTATAATCGGGAATCTTTTCAGACTTTAATGTTGCAAACAAATGATTTAATGAAAAATATTTATTTTGTTTTATACATAATAATTTCTTTATCTGTTTTTTTTTTACAGTTTGTTATTTAAATTAATTGCATAACTAGATCTTTAGTTGTCATTAACAGCACATGTTATCTTGGTGAAAAAGACATGAATGTCTGTCCGATGTGCAAGAAAATAACCTTTGTTTAATGAAGGGAATACCCTACATAACTGAATTTTCAATGCAAGTATTCTGCGTCTTAACGTTATTCCTTATAGTGATATCATTTAATGCTTAACCTTCAGTAAGTAGACACTTTACTTTTCAAGATATCGACAGATTGTGAACCGACAGGTTTGACTTCTGTTTCTGCCTAAGACGTTTTCCAAAACAATATCGCTAATCAGCAGATTTCAAACGTGTGTTTAATTTGATCAGAGATATTGATGCCTCTTTAGCATAAAACTATTGTGTCTATATGTTAAAACCTTGCAAAACCCGAGTAAAAAGCTCATGTCAAGAGAATCGAGGAAGTAACTTAGTTAAGCGCTTTGAGCTTTCCTTAAAAAGAGCATCAAGAGGAGGTAATACATGTAAAACGAAATACCCTAAATTATGTACTTTAGCCAATCTTTGAACCGCCTCTTTAAACAAACATATATGCTTTACTACAGAGACATGTGCATATTTCAAGATCAAATGCAAAATATAAACATATATTTTGCTCCATTGATATCATTTTTCTTGTATTAGAAAATCTAGATCATGCAAGTATCAAATAAATATTTGGAAACACCAGTTTTGCATGGAATATTTATTTCTTTTTATAGTAAAATTTACTGGTAAAAAAAGATACTTTCTAGTATTTTACACATTTTACAAAATATGTACAAACACCTAGTTTTTTTAGGGTTAAAGAACTTGAGGAATTCCTCCTAGATTCTAAATTTACTGGGTCATAATTCGACATAGTGAAAACAGGACTTTCTTTATTTTGCATGATCTTCAAGAAAATTAGTTTATTGGCAATTATTGAGTAAGAATAGAGTTTTCCTTGCTACGTTGCTTACAACACTTGATCACGACTCTATGTAAAAGCAAGATAATCGGTTATCCTTCAATACACATAATTACATTGAATTTGGTCTGACAGAACTTCAAGTTCATTTGGGTTCAGTCGGAGTCGCTGTACGTCGAATTAGACTTAAAATGTTTAATAATTTTGAGATAAGAAAGTTCAAGTTTCAACTGCTTATTAGATAGTGTGTATCAAAATAAATAAATATAAGACTTAAGCTGAGTGTCAGTACGATCGATGTTAAAATATGGAATCTCTACTAGCATTGAGAACATCAAATGAACAATGTCAAATGCTTTAAACTGTACTTAGTCTACCTATCTCTTGATTCTGTAAAGAAAATGCATAGCAGAAACAGCACATGTACTTATTGCACCAAGTAATATACTTTATATATTTGCGTTATCATAATGAAACAAATATGGATATCTCATTGGGAGAAAATAACGCATCGAATTTACAAAACAAAATATATAACTGAAGGCCGCAGAAAGGAAAGTTGAAAACAGAGACTTCCACAAACTTGAAAAATCAAAATCATTGATTCAGAAGCGTGTTTGATTAAAACAACACTCTCTTCTAAACCCAAGTTATTTATTACTTAATGAAAATTATTACCAAGTCTGCAAGCATGTGAAAAACAAATGAAAATAAAGGCAATCCAGGATGTCAGTACACCAAACACATCACATACACAAAGTAATAAAAATAACAATTTATACAGTTAGAGCTCCAGCTTTTTATGTCACAGCTTGGCAAGATGTAAGACAAATGCTTTAAGTTTAATTTCATGAACTATGAATGTTTGAATGTCAAAAGTCTATGAATCCCTGTTTTGAATATAAGATATTGACTTCCTATAATTTCAGTGCAGGAATTGGCCGCACTGGAACATTAATAGCGCTTGACAGACTGATAGAAGAGGGACAAGACAAAGGTTCGCTTAATGTATTTGAATGTGTCGACAACATGAGAGAACAAAGGGTTAAAATGGTCCAAACATTTGTGAGTATGAACGTTTTATATTCAAAATCCGTTCTTATGAATTACAAGTTAGTGCTTCTTGTGTAATGTATAGAAACTCATATTTCTGTACTAATGTAATTCTCATCCGAAACAAAGTCATGTAGACAGAAAGGTAGAAGCATAGTCATGGCTATTTTTATACTTTGGTTATTGTAATTCTATTGTACAGTCATTTTTTCATATTTTTGATTCTAGGAACAGTACATGTACATATACAAAGCGTTAGTAAACGCACTGGCCTTCGACTGTGAAACAGTACCTGTAGAAACATTCAATGAGTATGTCGACGCAACAAATAACAATATGTACAGTATGATGTTTCAGGTTTGTTCAACTTTTTAGAATTAATGACCATCACACTGAATGGCTGTATATCTTTATTTTACTCGAGTTCACCATTCCTAATACGATAGTGTTAACTTTGCTTCAAGTTGAACACACAAATCAGTCACCGCTCTAGAGATATTGAAGGAGATGAAAAAACTGAAAACTAATACATATGTCTTATTTCTATTATCTTTATAGTATATGTATTCAAATTTTCGTACATTTTAATGTTATAAACCTGTTTTAAATCACCGTTAAAATAAAGCAAACAACTTTATAGATTTGTAGAAAACAGTCTAATGAACAAATTCGCCTGTTAGTTAGACTTGGATGGCCAAATATTGTTGAGATAAGAATGGATATAAAACCATAAATATTTAATGACCAGCTGGTCGTTAATTACTCAACAGGCTTCGCCGAATTCCATAAACCAACGAAGACAGTGTCACGTGACAAATATTTAAATACGTCGACAACAACAATGGCTGATTAGTCGTGATAGGATTTTGTGTAAAGACGGCGGATAAATGCAGAAATTTACAAATATTTTGCTTTTCTGTGCCATTTCTACAAACAATACATTAATATTATCAAATTAACCTGTTGTTCAATACAAGGAAAGGCAATTTACCAGAAAATGCGATACGAATGTGCTAGACATGTTGTTGTTGTGTTTCTTTAAATAGATTTAGCGTGGCTCTTTGTACGGTCCCGTACGAACAACCATTTAGCGTGGCTCGTTTTACAGTCGCGTACGAACAATTAATTTGTCTACATCTGCACAGTAGTCCCTAGCTAAAACAATCAGCTCATAGATGTTTATATGCTGTTATGGATCTCTGAGCTCAAACGAATCCCGTACGTACTGAAACCTAATCAGGAATCTTGCCAGAAGTCTTTTACGTTATAATTTCATCAAATGCAATGGCCTCACCTTTTATTTTACAATATTTCTAATCCATTTCCTTTTGATCTGGCATAAATAATCCATACAACATGATCTGAACACATAATTTGTACCCCTGTCTGCAATATTTTGTCCGTCATGGCAGTTGTCACCAGATCAGGGTACTCTTCATTTTGAAAAACCAATAAACAGTAACGAATCGTTACCGGTAGTTATTAACATTTTCTTAGAGCTTATATGTTGTTTTATGGATTCTATCGAAAATTGTTATATTTATGATTAAATTAAATATTTAAATAGGTAGAAGTTTGACACTGATTTTCAAAAATAACCACTAGCTCTGAACTGTTGCATGACATCATGAGTTCCTCACGAGAGGCTTTGCGAGATGTTGCGGTTTGATACTGGTTAGTTATACAGATGGGGTTTTGTCATAACTTAATGGATGCGACCATCAGAAAATAGAAAAATAAAAACAGCGTCAGTTAAGTTATGGTAGCCAGAACTACATAGTTCCCTCAGTTAATGACTGACTGTGACTGAGAGGAGACTCTCTTGTTGACACTTTGATGATTAAGCTTTTATTGAAAACACAAATTAATGTGCAATATTAAAATCAGCACTATTATATAACAAGTTACAGGTTAAAAGATGATAAAACATATATTTCAGGTTTGAACATCAGTAATCTAGGCCACTCCTGAACTCATTAAGAGTAGCACTAGATTTATCCTGATGTGGTAGGTTGTTCCAGAGTCTAATTGTTCTTGGAAAAAATGAGTTCTTGTGATAATGGGTGCGAGAGGAGGGAATATAAAAGTCACGATCCTTAGAGTCTAGCCGGTACTGGTGATCTACAAAAAATGGAATGATGGATTTCATACAAAAAATAGGAGTGTGAAATTTCTCCTTGTTTCTTACGTTTGTCATTCAAGTACAATTAACATTCCTGTCTACGGATCGCGGGGCGTGAGTTCGATCCTCGGGCGGGGCGTGACTATTTGATAAACGACATTGTGTCTGCAATCATTAGTCCTTCACCTCTGATAATTCATGTGGGGAAATTGGCAGTTACTTGCGGAGAACAGGTTTGGTTTGTACTGGTACAGAATCCAGGAACACTGGTTAGGTTAACTGCCCGCCGTTACATGACTGAAATACTGTTGAAAATGGCGTTAAACCCAAAATAAACAAACAAACAAATCATCTACAGTCATAGTTGATTTGAATATTACTGGCGGCAGCCTTTCGTACTCTTTCAACTTCATATGTAAGAGATTGTTGCCATGAATGCCGAACAGTTGCACAATATTCTTATACTTAACATATGTTTTATACGGAGTTTCTTAATTTTTACCTTTAATATTTGTTTGATCATTTCTTTTCATATACTAGTATTTTAGGGTTTTGTTTGCCTTGTTTGTGATCTCAAACTGATAGTTTGTCTAAATCTGACTTTGTCAAACGCTTTGCTAAAGTCCATAACTATTAGGTCTGTCTTTTTACTAGCTTCAGGGTAATAAAAAAATTCTTGACTTGAATTTAATTACTGAGATTCACAACTGTGCTTTGAGCGGAAGCCATGTTTGAAGGAATTAAGCAAATTTTATTATCTAGATGATTTTGTGATTGCTGGCTTTGCTTCGTGGGCCCTTTTTGTATACAGGGACAATGATAGCCGTCCTCCAATCTTGTGGAACACTGCCGGTACGAAGTGAAGACATGTAAATTGTAGTCCCATGTTTATAGAGGAGCAGTATTTAAGTTGTAAGCGGTTTCTTTTACTTTCCTTTGTTTTTCTTACATTCCTTCTGATGAACCTAAGTGAATTATTTGCCTTGGATGTGATGCTATCAATATGTGTTGACCAAATGAGATATTTACTTAGTTTGACGCTCAGGTATTTAGCAGCGTCTCTAGCTTTTAGAGAGAGAGAGAGAGAGAGAGAGAGAGAGAGAGAGAGAGTCTCTTAATATTGCAATAATTAGTTTTAATCTTATCAACTGAAATATGAAGGAAAAAATAAGCATATTACATGATATTCAAACATGACGTGAACTTCTATAGATGACATTTTAATTATTCACACTTATTCCATAAATGTCATACGATGACAACAACATTGTACGTAGACATAAAATTAGCCATTTTTCTACATTTGAAATCACTTCCTGTTTATGTGCGAATGAAATCTAAAGAAAAGTAAAGAAATCGGTGAAAAATAAATCAGTTGAATGACTTCAGTACACTGTAATACAAAACTTCCGTACGAATAGCCACACTATTGATACGGGACCATACTATTAGCCATTTCCTTTAACGTAGGTACGGACTTATCCGAATGATCGCAGTTGTGACACTGAAACCGAAAGTAACATTTTGTATCCGTCTCCATCGGTGGAATCTATCAATTTACAAGTAAACTTATCCAGCCATTGTCTTCGTGAACGGACTTTTTATGCGTTGCTGTAGAAAAAAATGACTTTCCTATTACATTCGCTACGTAATCTTATCTGGCCAGTATTATAACTTTAAATTTACATAACAGTTTTAATATTCTACAATTTGCAATAGTTGCGAAGTATCTAATTTCAAGCTATGATTATAAATATTGCTTAAGAGTAAGCTGTTGGCTGGCAACTAACATGTAAAGATCTTACGAAACTGCATATTTTTTTCTTCCTCGATTTCTATTTACTTTTAGTAGACAAAAGGTAACTTACCGTAAGGGTAGATTTCCCAGAAGCACAGGACACCCCAAACGCAGCCATAAAGCCATGTATCGCAAAGTAGGTCCTAAACAAATAGAAGCTCTAACGGAAAAGTATTGTAGACGGGTTGCTTCAAAACTCTAACATCAAATACGTTTTAAATATATGCAAAATGCAGAATAATGGGGGTAGGTGTTGACTGCTAGATTAGAGGGTCGGTGTTGGGAAAAAGTGGAACAAGGATGAACATTCAACAAGGACATCCACGTTTCTTTAACGTAAACCACATTGTACTAACGGCAATCACGCATACAACTAACATACAAACATAACAAACAGACAAGTAAGAAAGCAACGCCCTTGCATCACGGGTGCGCGCGCGCACACCAACACACACACGCGCACATGCACGCAAGCACGCACGTTTAAATATTCAAGTCCTATACCGTGACACACATAGGAAAAGACAGCAGTTGGGCAATGCCTAAGGACGGCCAGTGGTAATAGTTATGATAAGCATTATAACTTACTTGTAGTAAAAGGAAAGAGGCAGCAAATTCACAGGGAGCGTGATTACAAGAAGAAGGGATATATTTAGCGAGTATATGTAGATCTGTCTTACTCTATCTGTTGTCGGCGTCCTTCCGCGTCCACACCTTAAATAAAGCTTTAATACACTTATATTTTTTTTTTGAATTTCTCACAAAATTAAAGCAGTTGTTCCTCATTATCGCCCACATCATTTGGCACCAGTATTTTATGAATCATCTCCCACTCTGACTTAGAATGTCTAGTCAAAGTTTTGGAACACTTCCATTTTATCTCAGTAATTACTAAATGGATTTGATTTAAATTTAAGATATTTGTTCCACATCATGACCGACATCATTTGGCAACAGTATTTTATGAATTATATCCACATTTTATTTGGAGTTTCTGGTCAAAGCTTTGGTGCACTTCCATTCTATCTGAATATTAACTGAACCGATTTGATCCAAACTTAAAACATTTGTTCCACATTATCACCCACATCACATGACACATGTACTGCAGCTCTTACATCATTTTTTCATGAATTATGTCCCTTTTTACATAGAATTTTGATGTAGTTTCACTATATCTCTGTTATTTCAGAAAGGATTTGATTCAAACTTAAAAAAGTTGTTTCACATCATCATCCACGTCTTATGAAACAAGATTTAAAACACTGGTAGCAGTTTATCATGAATTATGTCCCGTTTATATATAGAATTTTAGGTTTATTTTTATGTACGAGGGGCGTAGAATATGTAATGTTACTCCGTATGTAGTTCCGTAGTCGCTGCTTAGTTTCATCACATTATAGTCTAAGAGCAATTTATTGGGAACATAACTCCATATAAATAATAAAAATCGGTATATTCAAAGTAAAACTAACATCATTTGAATGAGGTGTTCCCGTGTATACTGGATCATAGCACAAGTTAATTACGAATTAGGTTTGTCCCTGGCATTCAGGGTCTCAAAAAATAAAATCACAAAATTATATCATTTTCTACGAGGTACAGCAATTTATGATAAGTTTGAGTTTGTTTAAACTATTTCTTGCGTTTTTAATTTTATAACACAACTAAAACATCTAAACTCGAGGTTGAAACCATCTGGAATTGGTGCTGAGAGCCCTTAATCAAATTTGTAAGAATTAGTTCCGCACCCGAGAATTAAGATATTAGTGTTAACTTAAAATACAAGAATTTTTTAAACGATGTTTATCACGCCTGACAAAACTTAAGTGGCTTATTGTACTCAACTTATCATTTTTCGAGTAAAAACATGTACATACTCGATGTAATACTGTTATGGACTTTTTATTTTAGTTTTCAAACGTTCTTGTGAAGATCATGCTTTGTTTTATCTGTTAAAACTGAAAATTGAACAATAGTTCTAGTTGTTGAATAGTAGAATCAAGAAATTGCAAAGTCGTGTTCGTAAGCTAAATTCGTTGAGTTCAGCTAAACGGTATTGAACCAAATGGTAGTTGCACGGATTTCATGGCATTTATATAACTTAAGATTGATTCTCGGCTAGGCGGTGTTAGACGATAAGGTATAGTTTGCTTGATTGGAACCAGACGTTTGCATTACGATACGTCCCGAGGATAACCAAATGCATAGTAACGCATCAGAAACGGATATTCTGAGAAAAATAAAGGATTTTTTTTTATAAATAAAATAGTTTGTATTATTTTATCATTCTGAAAACCGGACGAGAAGCGCATGACAAATGGACAACAGACACTGGCAGTATTTGATGTTTAATTGGACGTTGCCGCCACGACGACAGCATAACCCGTGACGCTTTAATTTTTTCCAGACACTGACGGCAGATCTTTATATGAACGAGCGCACTGACGGGCAGACGCTGATAAAGTGATACCTTTGTGTCAGAACTTGACACAACACAAAACCAAAATTCTGTAATTTTAATAATTTATTACGGCCTTTATTAGCCAAGATTAGATAACATTACAAATTATATAGTCATATTTATGAATACTTAGTAGTAAGCTGTCATTATTATTAAAAGAAGTATGGAAGATATTGGCCACTTAACAGGTGGCAGGGAATGCCGATGCAACTGTCAACTGAAGAGAAATCCTATCAGTCGGAAAGAACAAGCCTACAACGAACTACCGGCAATTAACTAAGCTAAAAGCGAATATTGTTGCGAATTCATTTAGCAAATTGCAATACTGTTACGAATAAGGCGACGCCTAAGTACAAAACCAAGAAACGTCAAAAAGCGTAACAGTACAAGCAAGCTATGATTACCAGCACCCTATGGGCAAAACCTACAAACGCAACATGGAAACTGAGTAAACGCAACAGATTACTCGATTAAGTCAATCCGACTACATACAGTAACAATAAAGGAAACCAGCCGCCTTTGCTCCATGACCGACGGGAATGAAGCCAGAGCCCCAACGACTATCACTTAGCACGACCGTTATGATTACTGCAAAAATACTAAATTTGAGCATTAATAACGGCGCGTTTTGTAAGACTGGCTTTCTCGACCCTCAACTGACAGAATTTTCCGCCACAATATTTTTTCACTAATTTATCCCCCAAAATTCTGCGTAGAAACCAAAATGCAGTAAATCATTACTAAATGGACATATGATATTGTAACATATTGAATGATTAAACATCAGTTTTGTCGAACAAAATGTTTATATATGTTCTTGAATGTTTACTGTAACCACATATTTTAACTTACGTTTCTAGCAGTATATTCCTTAAGCCATCCAGATAGAACTCTAATCCTACGTCATTGAGGTGGACCCCGTCACGTAGCCAAAATTTAGTCTCAACATCAATGTCGTGTGATAGAGAGTCGTTACGACCCTTACAACTAATCAAGTGTCGACCCCAACGATTAATTCTCCTTTCTCTCTCAATAACGTTTCTGATCTGTAAAATTGATCGAGAAGTCAAATCGTTTCCTTTCCTACAAGGTTGATTACGAGGACATTTGGTGGAGAAGCTAATAGTACTAAAGCCTCAATACTAGAAGCTAATAATACTGAAGCCTCAATACAAGTGCGAAGCGATTGCCAGCGCAGGCCTTTAACCGCCCGCCAGGCAATGGTCTTAACTGGCAAGCGGAGGTTTGGCTTTCCAGTAGCTCTGGCTCGAAGTCCTGCGCAGTATAGGATCGAACCAATATCCACACGTATGTAAAGAAGATAAATTTAATAAAAGTACGTTGCAAAATACTAACGCTATTTAAACCTTGATCAAGTGTGCGGCGGATTAATTAGTAAGTTTATAAAAACGAAATGTACTAAGATCTGATGTAGACTTTATATGAATCAGAAGACCAGCGATCCATTCTCATTGATTCAACAGGAAGCACTGAAGCCGCGAGATCAGTTGCCCTCCCCGTTTTGAAAATATGAGACCTGAAAAGGAAACCCTTAGAACTTTTGCCGTACAGACAAAAAGCTGTTAAAGGCTTTTACGGAACAAAGCTGGTGATCTATCCCTGGTAACTTAATGCTAATGGGTTCTCCACGCTGATTAGTTTTGAAACAGCGAAGTTTTATTATAAGATGTGATTTTTTTTTGTACAAAATACGTCACTCAGCTGTATTTGACTATTTGTGCCTAGCTTGGTGCGACTAGTTCACTAACTCTGAATAAGCCGTAATATGCAAATAAGAATAAAGTGGAAAATAATATGTATTCGTAATGACTTATCGTGACGAGCGGTAATGCGGAGCATACGTCGATTAATACACTCCATGTTATAGGTGCCCTATTGTCTTTAGAAGTGCGATTTCTATAACAGCCCTTTAATACTTCCTTCACATTAGAATGTTAGTTATGTCATAAAACCCTAATAATTTGTGGTAATAGTTTAACCCAGAAATGTATGTTGAAATGCTCCTTGGAGACAAGCTCTTCTCGAAACAGTGGACCACAAAAATAATTGTGTGTTTAATTGGAGCTGACCATAACTCATTTAAATCGTAAGACTGTCTGAATTGTTGGAAAGGATTAAATGCGACTTGGCAGGGTCCATAACCTCAGATCCCCTTCCTAAATTCCAGTTTGTTTAGTTCCGCCCATTGTTTTCTCGTTTGGGGCAAACCCTTTACTTTATATGGGGACCAAACGCCGCTCTTCATGGAATTACACGCCTGAACACGTGTATCATTGAAGGTTCCATGTTCACCGCCGTTTGAATACATCTGTGGATGACTCTAAATTGCTTTTTGTACTTTTAGCATGTGTAAATGTTGAGTTCTGCTCACCCGGGGCTAGAGGGCGTGGACGGTAGCATGCATTTCCACTACCGTCCATGAACAGGCTCAATAAAACCGAGCCTGCAACATTTTCGTTTTTATCGTGTTGAGCGACCTGTGAAGTTTTCTCTTTTCTCTATTTTGGTAAGTTGAGAGAGAATTAGAGGCTATTTTAGACGGTAAAAGCTGCCCGGCTCCAAATTGAAGATATACCAGAGGAATGCTGGTACCCGGCGCGGAGCTGAGTCTGCCTCAGGAGCTGTCTGAATTTTTCCAGCAGAAATCGAGATAATGCGTCACAAACGCTATTTAAAAGACCTTCTTACGCGGTTATTTTTTATAAGAATATTGAGCTGTAAACATCTTAATGCGAGAAATCTAACCAAACACATGACAAGGTTTGACTTCGACGTTAATTTGTTTAGAATGTGAACCACTGCGATATTATCACAATCGCACTTTAATTTCTTGTTTTTAGCTCTGTACCCCAAATAAACAATGAAACAACAAAAGGAAATAATCCCAGGACTGTAATGTCTGAAGTCAACCCGGCAGTGTACCATGATTCGGGCCATTTAGCGTTACATCATTGGCCTCCAAAGTAAATACCGAAACCTGTGCCGCCCGCGGAATCTGTAAACAGTTGAACGTCCTCGTTTGGGACCCAGTAGTGGCCATGGAAGACAGATAATTTATTAAAATGTTCAAGGAAAGTTAACCACATTTCTAAATCGAGGCGGATTTCTTTCTTAATTCAAATATGGTGATGTGGCTTAGAAATGCTACAAGTACTGTTTATCAGGCGGCAAACGAAAGGTCTACCGACTGCGATTGCGCGAGGCAATAAAAGACTGCATCGCTTTCAAGGTTGTTTGAGGCTTACGTAATAAGTCGTTTGTCTTACTTATAACTTCGTGAACTTTTGAGATCGGTATTCTGACCAACATTTCAGCTGAATCAAGTTCAAGGCCTAAAATGCGAGGACCTCTGCCGGGTCGACAGTTTTGTCCCCAGCCAATGGAAACTGTAATTCTAACATAGTCTGTTTGAATGACTGTAAAGCCAAAGCAGAAAGTCCAGTCTTTCTTGCCCGAGGAAATCATCTAAGTAGTGTATCAATTCTGCTGATCTCATTTTTGATTTGGCCAAAAATTCTAAAAACCTAGCAAAAAGTTCGAAAGTGATGCAACTTACTGAAGCTCCAAATAGCAAAGATTTATCGAAATAAAGGAAATCTTTAAAACAGAAGCCTAGCAGTTCCAAGACAGCAGGAGAAACCGGTATTAGACGAAAAGCGCTCTTTATGTCTAACTTAAATAACTTACAATGCCTACCTAAACGTTGGACTAATTTGACAGCTTCGTCGAAATTTGTATATTGAACTTAGCACAACTTAAGATCGATGAATTCCTTGACACAATTTTTTTTGGGTATGAAAGATGGTGAATCATTCTGAACTCGAGCTAAGCGGATATCCGGTAAAACAACCTGCGTCGGCCGGAGATAAGAGCTGATTTTGCAAAATAGCTCCCACCGCCCACCTAAGGTGACAACACCCAAGAATCCCTTATAAGTATCAAAATCAAGAGACCTACCCGAGTCAGGCAGCAGCAGGGCGTTACTACCCTCATCAATGTCGTCTGCAGTCCTTTTCTGGCCACGAAAGTCCTCGGGTGGTGGGTCCGTCTGGATTTCAGTGTTTTGGACAGCAACTTCAGCTTCTCCATCGTTCTCGATGACCTCTACACGTACGTTTGCAGCGGCATTTACGACGGCAGCTTGCCGGTCTCGACGGCACAATCTCTCGTGTTCAGCGTTGTCTTGGCGAGCATTACAGCCCAAATTTGCAGTATTTATGTCTGCAGCTGGCGTGTCCCAACGACGGAACCTCATATTTGCTTTTATCTCCTGGTGTGCGTTTTGCCTGTTTCTTCTCCTGCGAAATCTCCCTCGACCACGTGGCATTGTGCGTAAACTTTCAAAACGACGTCTGAGTTCGTAAGCTAAATTTGTTGAGTTCAGCTAAACGGTATTGAACCAAGTGGCAGTTGCACGGATTTCATGGTATTTATATGAATTTAGGTTGATTCCTGGCTAAGCAGTGTTAGACGATAAGGTACAGTATGCTTGATTTGAACCAGACGATCGACTAACGATACGTCCCGAGAATACCCAAATGCAACGCATCATATTAAACAAGATTCATAACTCTTGCATCAATATTCCATTGACTATGCCCCTTTGTACGTAGAAATTCAGGTAAATGTTCGTGTACTTTTACTTAGTCTTTATAATTATTTTACGACTTTGATTCAAACTTGAAATAGTTCTACCGCTTTGTCGTTCTCATCATGACAATATGTCCATAATTCTGTTACAAATATAAAGTCACTTATGCCCCCTTTTTACTTATAGTTTAAGTTTAATTCCGATGTTTTTTTTCTCTTTTTCTCTGTTGTTACTAAATGGGTTTTATTTCTAAAAAATGACTGATCTACATGGTCACCCACGTCATAACTCACAATGTTCTTAATGCTAGCACCAAAATGCTATGCGTTATGTCCACTTTTATCTAGAATTTCAGGTTCAAGTTTCAGTGCACTCCTGCTCTCTTTCACCTATTTGATTCAAATTTTAAATAGTTGCTCCACTCTATTACCCATCTGATAAATACGTTGAAAAAAAATCATCTAAGAGACATCCATTGATACTTGTTAATATTTTATAAATGTTTTGATACACATTTCTGTCTCTGTTATTACTAAATACATTTGACATTATCCAATATTTTCATCCACATTGGAGCAATTAAACACTCCAGTGACAGCTCTAACTTCCTTTAAAGACACTGATTCTGGTATGCTAGGTATGTGGTCTGTGGGGAGGATACGGTCTGTGTAATTGCGATAGAGGCCAATACACAAGACTGGACCATTTATAGACTAGCTTCAGTTTATCATAATAAGCTACAGTACAGTTTTTTTGCAGTATAAACAAGTAAAGTTTTTTATGAGCAAAGTTTTATTACAATAATATCTCATTATTGCTGGATTTTTATTAAAAATAAAATACAATGCATTCAGTCAGCTTTTGTAAATAATAAATCATGTGTATTTGAACAATGATATCTCTTGATTGCTAGATTTTATTATAGATTAAAGACAATGTATCTAGCCCACACATTGGGAACTATATATTCCAAAATCACAGTTCTTATTCTATATCTAGAATTTTCTGACAATAATAAAGTTTATTTAAGGGAATATGCGCCACCTAACCTATTTCAACGGACTGTTATAAAATTTTGCCAAATAAAAGTTGACGAATTTCCGATTTACTGGTGTTTTTTACAGTTTTCTGTTATCCTCCATTTTGCAGCTGTAAAGTTACAAACATGCCAACTAACGTCGGTTTTTCAGCAGAGCGCAAAATGACGTACTTGACAGGTTTTTTAAATAGCGTTTCTATATACAACAAAAATACGGCTAAAATTCTTTATTTTCAAGTTTGTATTAAAATCACCTCTCCAATGATATATGATTTGTCAAAATTATTTCAATGCCACGTCGGTGGTAAACGATTTATGAACGCAAAACACGCAAACCTGACGTAGAGCTTCATCCAAAATTCTTCGTAAAGACGGCCATATTTAAGAAACTGCCAGATAGTATTTTGATTAATGCGCGCAAAATTTCAATCGCTATCGATTCCGTAAAGGACAAACGGGGTGTGTATGTGGGTGGTGGGGGGAGGTGTCATTGTTCTAGATTTTGCACTATTTACCGTGGCACTTCCTCTACCCCCAGTAAAATAAAGACGTTTCAATACTTATTGCGTGACATTTCATTAATTCAAATTCAGTTTCTGATTATATTGGTGGAAATCATGATATTTAAATTCCAATAACGATGAAACGAATATATAATTTCATGAAATTATTGACTGATTAGAGAAAATACTCTACTATACATGACACAGAAGTGAAAATATTCCTTTAATTTAAACAGGAAATGCGTATTAGTAAAGTGCATTCTAGCCAAAAGTCGTATCCATCGGGCTAACGTTGATTTCTTATTTGTAATTACAGCTTCATTTCTTAAACAAACCTTATCTAAATTTGAAAACATTAACAATATTCGTCAAAATGCTAAAACATTAGCAGAAAAGTGAATATAATCTTACAAGCAAGCACCATTTGATACATAAATCAAATGTTATAGTTTTAAACAAAATGTTTATACAGTGAAACACCGCTCGCTCGCTCGAGGTCGCAAGGGGATGAGCAAAATGCTAGAGTTATCCATGGGTTCGAGCGACCCAAACATTGACCAGCATACGAAGAAAATTGAAGTTTGTTTTACCAATTGTCATCGAGGCCATTTGAGGAGGAAACGGTGATGCGTAATGATAACACACTCGTGACATTGTCATTAAACGTATTACAAACGTTATTTATGGCACATGTGAAGAAACAGCTAAGAAATTTTATTTCATTTATATTTTTTTTTTGAAATACTATAATCGAATTCGCAATTTTTTTCTCCAAATTAAGATCTCATAATTATCGTCTCAATTTTATGAAAAGGCTATCTTATTTCCATAATTTGCATGCAATCAACTGTTGATTAAAATATTAAGATATCATAATTATCTTCTCGATCCCGCAGAAAAAAGTAATAATTAATAACAATTTTGATCAATACAATTTTTCTTCCACCTTTCATCAACAATTAATCTCATTATTAGATCAAATATACAGACAAACAAAAAATTAAGATAGTCGGGGAATAGACCATGCAATTCTCACGACGTGCGAAAATTTTAGATGAACCGATACATTCTGACCGCCGAAGGTGTGAAAAAATTTGACATCTCTGCTCGACTTTGCCGTAAGCAACAAAGAGTAATTTAATATGTCATGCTCGAGCGATCGAGTTATCGATGCTCGACCCAGCCATGGTAATTCCACATAGGAAATAGAAGGAAATCGGCCGGGACCACATGAATTGCTCGAGCGAGCCCGGGTGCTCGAGTCATCGATGCTCTTGCGAGCGGTGTTTCACTGTAGTCAACCTATTACTTGATATTATGGTGTGCATCTAAGACTTAGTTTTAAGTTTATGTTCACGGAACTGATAATTTCCTGGTATGATTCATAAATTATTGGATATTCCCATGTCAGAGTATCTTAATCTTCCTTTGATATTCTGTCGAATGCATGATAGGGACAAAAAATAATATTGTACGTGACATGTGTGCACAAGCCGGTAACTGAAGATGAAACAGGAAAATTCGAACTTCCTCGCCGGAAATGCAGTTAGCCAGTTTGTGTGACGAAGACAAAATGCAACTATATATAAGAATGAGTGCAGTTTTTATATAAGTCCTATTAAAACAATAGATTATCGGTTCTAAAAGTGCAGTTTGGAAATACAAAGACTTATTGTTTTTTCTTACACATTAATTTTCTTTTCTTTTTATACTTTGTTTCCTTCTGTCCTTCATACTATTACAGTGCATGTTCAATATCTATCACTTAATCCTGGCAAACCACAAAAGTTCATGTTTTCTTCTAAATTGTTACAGACTACACCGACGAAAGTTATCGTCTGATATCAGGAGACGTATGTTCAAACCATACAACTTATTTAAAGCTTTTGAATGCATGTATGGAGTAGATAGTTTAATTAAGCAAATGTGGACAGAAAATAAAAGAGATTTGGTAAAATATGTCCGTAGTATAATATTAAAGTAATAAATATATTAATATAAGAATCTGTGCCCACGTTGTGTATTCAGTAATTTATTCAAGTTACTGCATAATTTCCGGCAGAAATTTTTCTTCTTTTGTCGGGATATATAGCACACGCTCGAATCAACGTCTTCTGATATTAGGCGCAAAATGTATTTTGTAACATTGTTTCGGGATATCTAAACAATTTTGTTACAGTACACAGTATTAATCAAAAGTTTAAAATCGTTTAATTTTATTACTCAAAAAAAGACCAACTATCTCGTACAACACTCTTTTATTAATATTAATATGTACTGATACTTCTAATAAAAGCTCAACATACATATAATAATAATGTAGACAACTTAGATTAAAGAATGTAACTTGATAATATTGGAAGCTGATCGACCGCTTGTGACTCAACAAGGGTCTCACCCTATAGAGTCAAGTGCGATAAAATTTCCGTCGACCGAGAGGAGAACAGACACACAAACCCAAGGTTTGCAAAAATCACTTACCATAACAACGCAACCATACAATCCATCGGAGCTCGAATCGCGATTCCGACCCCAGCCGGGGTGTCACCGGAATATGGGTCACATGCACAACCCGAGTCAATGTAGAGCGAGGCAATGCAACAAAACAGCACGTATGGTAAGGCCGTACAAGACACTTGATACTTTGTACTTTTGCGACGGGTATCACTCAGATGCAAATACGCAACAATGTCAATTGAACGTCGACTTACATATTTCACCCATTTCGGGTATCACCGTATAATGAACGAAATCGCAACACGAGTCAATGTAAGGCAAAGCAAGCCAAGACAAACTGACACCACTTAGAGCAAGGCAAAGAAAGGCAACATGAGCGAGGCTAGATAGGAATTGCCAAGTACTATGGCAATACCTTTTACTATCCAGTTAACACTAACTGGTGAACATATGGCACCCCAAAGTACACAACTTGAAAGCAAGCACACAGACACCGCATCAGTTCACCCCACGGCCGACACATTTTTACCGCCACAATAAATTTATGATTTATCCGCCAAAATTCTACCGATTTTCCGAGATTCTTTAATATTGAATCTGTAATATAATCTAAGTAAAACTCTAACCCTACATCATTCAGATGAACCCCATCTGACCGAAACAAAATGGAGTTTCGGCATCAATATCAGGCTGAATAACATCATATCTACCACCGGATCGAACCAACTTGCGGCCTACCCTGTTTATACGGAGGCGCTTTTATTCAATTACATCATACCCCTTTAAGGCCCCTCTCTAGACTTGCCTCTGCAGAATTTCTATCCAAACTAGAATAGACTGGGGCAAGGCGTCACGCAAATTTTCTGTCTTATTTCTCATTTTCCTTTTAATTAGAACAACTGCGGAGTCCGTTAAATCATTCCCACCTAGATGCAAAAGTATAATTGACGGAGGGGAAGAAAAAAGCACCTTAGCTTCAATTTGCTGTCTGAAATTCCGCCAGTGCAAGCCTCTCACCCCCAGCCAGTCAATGGTCAAATCCGGTAAGCGCAGATCCAGTTTGTTCGTTTCCTTTGCCCGCACTCCAGCCCAGTATGGGCTCGAGTCTCCGAGGACCCAAATGTCTAAATAAAAATTATACGAGAACGCAAGTAATTACATCTTAATTTACATGTTGAATATTGACATACGACTTGGGTCTCACTAATCGTTAAAGCCTGATGTCACAGACGACCATCTACCCAGTTTCGTTATTGTTTCTGACGATGGGCCTTGTATTGCTAAATCTGTGGCTCTTCCAATTCGAAAGCTATGGGTTTTATAACTGGCGTTATTGAACACTTCAGCGTTATTCAAACATTTGGCCAAAACCAGAGAACACTGAGATATTGTCACTGGTGTCGCGTTATGATGAATAAATAAAGGACCCTAAACTTTTGGTCTTTTCGCTATATATTGAGATAATGAGCGGACTGGACAAATCATATGTTCGTCTCTAGAAATTTTTAATTTGACCTGATTTCCCGCCTGATTAGTTTTGAAGTAATGAAGTTTGATAACTACATATTTTTTATCTATAATTGACATGTCTTAGACTTAAACAACTCTTTGAATTTGTGAAGTCGATGGGGCTACTAATTCGCTTACCCGAAATAAACCAATGAATGCTACAGTAAACAAACTACAAAATAGTTTTACCTCATAATTATTGTAGTATGTACGAGGTAAGCAATCCCATGCGATCTTTGGGGCCCGATTGTCTCGTGTAACACGATTTCTTCGACAACCTTAACAGTTTATTCATGATAAAACCTTGTGTAAGTAAAAAAAAAACCGTGTAGTTTGTGAAAATAATTTAAGCCCGCAATGTAAGTTGATATCGTCTTGAAAGATTGACCCTTCTAAAAACAACATGCAATAAACAAAATAATGTGTTGGATTGGTATCGGCCATTCTGAAGGTAAACGTAAGTGCATCGGATTTTTTCAAATACTTTAATAGCATTATTATATGTAGCCGACGTATTCGGGCTCTAGATCGAAGTCGCTCCACAGAAATTCCGAGACTTGTTGAGGTTGTGGATCTGCATCTGGGGCTAGTTCTCTGAATCTGGCTGACAGAAATCGAATTAATGCGTCACAAATGTCATAGTGGCGACCTGGAACATGTACGCCTTAATAAGGATATTCAGCTTCATATAGTGAAGAGTTAGGAGCCTGACGAGACGCATGACGTATGTAGATTTCGATGAAAGCTTATTCAAAATACTTACAACTGCCATATTGTCGCAGTTGAACCCTGTTTTTTTGTTAACTAACTCTTGATGAGGAGCGTATCACCTTGCACATACGTGGGAAAATCTGCAATTCGGCCAAGTGCAATTACCTGAGTTAAAATCATGCAGGTGTATCTGAAGAGTTAGTTTGATTCTTGGAAACTGGCTTAACATGCTTGCAACCCCACCATAGATCATTATTTAAGACCAAGGGGCTGGGGTGATAGCTTGTCGTAAATGATGAATGCGTTAGTCCATTTCTCGATACAATTTATCTGATCTTTGCATATCTTTTGTACCGACTCAATGTGCCCGTCACTATTCAGTTTAAATACTGAGCCCTTACAAAATTTGAACAATTCAACTGCACCTTTCAATAACAATGCTAGATTTATATACTCGCCCTTGCAAATCTTTTGCTTGAGAGAAGCTGGCACATGGGCCGCCAAATCATTATCCGCCAAACGTAAAGCTTGTATAGAAATGTTACCTAGCGAATTCACTGAATTGTGCGCCGAGATACTATCATGAAAAGGAGTACTTGGTGGCGCGTACGTAGCTAGTGTATTCACGTCGCCACACCCTATTTGTAAATTATCAGTAGTCCCTAATAAACTTCTACAGCCCCCATTTTGAGGAGCTATGCTTGAATTCCTAACAATCTGCTCAAAAAATCAATAATTCTGTTATTTGACCTACCGGCAGAGAATTGCTGAACTCTATTGTCCACCACTTTCTCCTCCAAGGCGTCTGCGCTACGTTTCTGACCTCGGCCTGCCGTGGGGTCGCCGTCATGACGGCCGTCTATCTGTTCGGCTATGCCTCTCTGGACCTGTCTTGGTCGTAAATCCCTCTCTCCTAACCGTTCCTGTCTCTCAATATTGTCTTGCTCTTCATTACGTTGAGCGTCTCTGTTACGAAGAGCCCTCCGACGCATCGGTTCCCGCCTTTGGCCATGCGACATTGCAATTGCAAGTAAATTTTCAGACGTGTAGAAAGGTTTTTCCAATAGATAGTTCAGAAAGGAAAGAACTGTAAATTACTTTGCACAGACAAACAAAGTTGTTGTGTATAATATTCTGTCTGTTTGTCATGTATAGAACACATTCTAGAAAACATTGATCTGTTTGAAGAATATCATGAAACAACGTTTTCATTTTATCATTATTGTGATACTTGTTCATTATACAGAAACAGAAACTGAACTATAAGTAATCGAAATTTACGAAATAAGTAAGAAAAAAAACGCCGTTATTTTAACTTAACTCGGGGACAGGGGAAGCGCCACCCATTCTTCTTTTACGGAATCGATAGCGATTGAAATTTTGCACGCCTGTTCAAATTTATTCAAAAAACTATTTAGCATTTTCTTAAATATGTGCGTCTTTACGCAAAAGTTTAGGTGAATCTCGACGTCAGTTATGTGTGTTTTGCGTTCTTAAATCGTTTGCATCCGATGTGACGTTGTAAACAAAATTGACAAATCATATATCATTGGAGAGATAATATTAATACAAACTTAAAAATAAGAATTTTTGCCGTATTTTTGTTGTATATAAAAACGCTACTTGGAGATTTACAACTGCAAAATGGAGAATAACAGAGAACTGGAAAATATACAATCAAATCCGAAATATCGTCAATTTTAGTTTGGCAAAATTCCATAACAGTCCGTTGAAATTCGTTAGGATGCGCATATTACCGTAACTCAGTTCACATAACACATGTCATAGTGATCAAGTTCATAATAATTGAAGAAAAAAAAAACTTGTCATTTCTCTTATTCAGTTTAAAAAAAAATTAAATAAAGGTGAGAGTTTTCTGAAAGGGTGAAAATTGTTTTGCTGTAAATTATAATTTAATTGGTCAGGACATTACTCAAAACGACTGAGCAATTATCAAAGCAATTGTGTGTATATTCTGAACAAAAAGCTGCATTTCAATTAATATAATGCAAAACACGGGAAATAAGCAATTATCTGTAGTTCTGTATATATCAAGAAAAATTAAAATTATGATTCTCTGACATGGATTACATGTCAAGTCTACAGAGCTTTTATGGACCCTTATCAGACTGGACCAGACAGAGACACATACAAATCATACATGACAGATATGTTTTACAACGACGTCACTTCTTTTTTATTCGTTAGTTAATTAGACGTCATTGATTTAACAGTGAAGTCCCTTGTTTCTATTGACGACGTCAAAGGACACCGTATTGTTTGTAACCCTCCTGATGATAAGTTTTGAAACCGGTTGAGAAATAAATCAAATATACAAGCTCAAAAGGATTTGGCTATTTCCTTAAAACCCCTTTTTTAAATATTTCCACCCGTATCATGGTCTTTTCCATAATATATATATTTTACCGTGAGAGGTCATTAGTCGAAAACAGATTATATCCCAAATATGATTGTCAAACAAGCTGTTACACGGATTAAAAAGTACATTTTGATTGGACTGGACTCCGGATCGCACCCGCTTAATTGAGACTAGCGACCTACCACATTTACACTAAGATGGTCATTTTTAAATTTAAAATGCATTATATGGACTGTTTGACAACATGTATGTTAACTGGGTAAATTTTACTGCAAGTAAATCGAATTGATATTGTAAGAATTTAAAAACGGTCGAAACGTAACATTGTTTCTTTAACTGTCGAAATTTATTGAAGCATTCCTCTATCATTCCATCATGTTTGACCTGCTCTGACCCGTGGGCCTACAAAAGTTAGCCGTCTTGGCTTTAGACTTTAGTAAGTTCTAAGATTTTCCAGATATGGTAGAAAAGTATTGACTGATAAACCAATGGTAAATCATCTTGCTTAAGTAAGCAGCTAAGCGGCCTGAAGTTGGCGGCCTAGCCACTTGAAGTTACATGAAGCGACCTGGCGATCCAGAGGATTTGCGTATTCATTGTAAAAATTACGGTTTAGACTATACGATAAAAATACTAAAGCTAAGGATATTAATGTCAAAACTAAGAAAAAAAAAACAACAAAAAAAACAAAAAACAAAAAAAGAATATTGCTAAACTTTGCAAATTTGTAATGCCGCCTTGACAAAAAAATAAGAAATTATTACAGTAAAATTGAGAAAGAGACAAAATTATGTTTAATTTATGCTCTGTGCAAGACATAGAACATTTTTATTGCTCTGAAAATTTCCAAGCCAAAGCCCTTGAGGGCTGGCTGCCTGGCATACTTATTTATATGTTTTAAAGTCATGGTATAAAACGTGTGATAAACATAAAGAAAAGTGTAAACTTGTATACAAACATGAAAACTCTAAACAAAAAAATGAATGTTGCCTAACTTTGAAAAGTTACATCGCAGCCAGTTAAAATAGACTTAATACCTACACAGGAATTTATAAGCAGTCATGTTTGTGGTTTATGTATGTTCACTGAAATACATAACACTAACTTTTCTTACTCTGAAAGTGTATGGTCCAGCTTCATGTTAGGCCACTTGGTCGCCAGCTAGTGTTTTGGAAATTCTAAGCGTAATGAAACGTTTTGTTTTATGTTTTAATTTCTTTTAGTAAGTCTGTTATTATGGGCTGCATTATAACTTTTCACAAAAAGCAGCATTATTTTTGTGTTTTACTAAATGCATAGTTATCCTTTTATTAATCATATTTCTTTTAAATGAATGAAAATCGTTATATGAATTTCTCTTAGCAGAATTTAACTACAAAACATTGTTTCTTGATGATATGTCTACTAGGCTGCCTTGCAAGATTTCGAACTTAAGCAACCTTCTGTTTGTGCTTTAGTGAGTTTTAACGTATGTATTCAAAGTTCTCTTAATATTTATCGTGGATTCTACATAAATATTGGACAGTAAATACACGATTGTGTTGGACCTCCGGGCGGCCAGGCTATTAAACCACTAGGTTGCTAACCTGTCGCTACGCCACCGACTTCAACAAGATCATAAACTCGACGATAAACAAAGTTAGCGCACTGATCATTTCGATTTATAGCCTTAACACAGATCTAGCTGTAAATATCGGATAAGTTAACACTAACCCATATTGTTTATGTTCTTGTTGTCATAGCTGACTTACAATTGGTTCCCTATGTATTATACCCTTGCAATATTTCACACAGTTAAGGAGGTATGTTACCTTGTTACCAGGGTAAATTCCAATTAGTTGAATTGCAGCCTTTTTTTTGTATTTCGTGTAATATGATGTTTCAACTGCTACAATCTCAATTTCTTTTAACCCTGTCCCTTCAAGTTCAGTTTTTAAGGTATTTCATATTGAAGAAGAGAAGGAAAATACAGATATTTAACACTTTTCAGTGTATTTTAGTTTCTTTGATATCCGTAGAAGTCTGTCAGTGTATTTTAGTTTCTTTGATATCCGTAGAAGTCTGCATACTTGATAATTTTACTAGTATGCGCGTTAGCTTTCTAATATAAGCTTAAAATGTATACTAGTATGTCGCGGGACTCGTGTTTCCATGGTAACTTATTTTGTTTCTCATTTTCAAACAACTATGTATAAAAATTATTTTTTCGACGGCTTCAGTGCCATTCTGTTAATGACCAACATGGAATATTTGGGTAATGTTATAAGTAAAATACCAACCACTTTACGTGGTACCCTATTTTTCCTAAAGTTTAAAGTAACCATTGTAACAGAGATGCTCAAAACAGCTTATACAGTACAACCTCTTTAGAGAGGCCCTCTCTTAAGCCAAAACCTCTCTATAACAACATTATCAAAATTTCCCTAAGCTGAAATATACTATCAAATTTACCTGTCCAGAACAACAACCTCTACATAACAGTCAATATTTGTACCTGTTTCTTGTTAATGTAGCTTTAAAACATATTATTTCTAACGTAAGTTATATTTTCGTGTTATTTGCATTTATTCAAACAAATTTACAGCTTAAAATACTTACAGCAGTACTCTTCGTCTGGAATTTTTTCATGAAAATTCGTTCATCATGCTGTTATTATTCTCATGGATACTGTTGAAATGAAAATAAAAAGCCGAAGCTGTCTTCCTTAAATAGACCAGTGTCAACGCTTTTGAAGTTTACATTTAGATATATAGGTCACGGGCTTCGTTTCCATGGTAACATCAATTTAGTTCAAGAAATCACATTTTTTTACTGAAATTGAACAATTTAGAGTTTAGTTTTAGTATATAAGTAACAAATTATCACCGGAAACTGAAAAATAGGTATTACAAATCAACTGCTATTTTTTTTTATTTGAAAATGGCCGTAACAAGTAACATTTCACCTAACTATATTCCAAATAACATTGGTAGCCATCATCAATTTTCTTACATTCCGCATAACATTTTAATATAACTACATAAAGGAAGAAAAATATTGATTATTATTCAGAACAAAAGACTCATAAAAATATTTGAGCAAATAATGGTTATTTGAAAATACTTCAAGTAAGCAAAAATGCACAGAATTACGTACTTTCAAAAAAAAAAGCTACTTTTGGCGCGGTAACTGATACGTAACGTCATGACGCCAATGACGTCATTTTAAGGCAACATTGTTTTGAAGCGTTTCTTTGGCAATTTGTTCCTTATTTCTGCATTATTAAACCATAAAACATCAGATCGGAGACAGGTTAATGATTTGTTTTCAGAAGAATTAATATAAAAACACATTTAGTTTACCGTAAACGTCGTCGTAAATCGTCAAATTAGCTTCCGGTTGGACATGTGCACATACAAATATTAAGGCAACCTACCTCCTTAAAAGCGCAGCAATATCTTTGTGCTGAAGTTATGGAAAGCGCATGTATAACAACATTCCTATTCTAAAGAAGTTTAAGAACAAATATAAATGTAGTCGTTAAAAGATTTATTCCGGGTGTATAATAATTATAGGTTATTAGTTTAGTATCGGGAAATATGCATGAGTTCTTCAGCGGGAATAGTGTGCGACTTTAGGAGCGCAATATTCTTCCGCTGAAGAACGAGTGCATACTTCCCGATGCAAAGATAATAACCTTTTTATTACATACGCATCAACACGTATAAATATCATAAATATGTTCAATAGCCCGAATAGGATTGACAATACTGAACTAAATAGAAAAAAAATAGTGCAACAACACACACTGAATTACGTCACACACCCAATATGAAATTCAGGCGCCAGTGTAAGGAAAAATATTGACGTTTCCGGTACCAGTGTAACTTAACGGGGAATAGAAACGGGTATGTAATAATCTTATTTGCATAATTCATACTGGTATCGACATTTTTGTTTCTCTGATACTTGAAACATGACTGCCGCTCATGAAACTCGTATCTGGACCAGCTTTATTCGGATTTTGATGTATGACAATTAGGGAACGTATTAAGTTGTTTCTAATGTTGCCAGACCATGCGGTTGTACTATACTTGTTATATATTTTTACTTTTTTGTATGCTATATGGAATCTTACACCCAAAATCGAAAGTATGACCCACTAAATAAAAGCCTTGTTGCCTACATTTCTGATGCATTCATCCGTGTTGTACATATTACTGTCACGCGAAACAGTACTCATCTACCCTAACATGAATTAATAACCATACAAAATATTTTGATATCGGGCAAACGTGACAAGAACTGTCAACTGATGTTACTTTATTAAAATAACTTCCTAATTACTATGTGATGAGTAATTATTTCTGATAAATCGATTCCAGTTCATCTATATTCTGTCGCGATTGAAAATTTCTCCTCTGTAACGGGGACTTTTTCAAGTACTGTGAAATCACTTTTATTTGTGTAGGACGAATTTATTCGCGTACGACCGATGCGCGAATGAAAGACCGCGCTATTATTATTTTCTAATTTTATTTATTCTTTTCTTAAATTGAAACGCGCGGATTAAAGCCAGCGCGAAACGGTCCTTTTTTCACATTTGTGCGAAATTTCATGCCAGCGAATTTAAATGATTTCAAAGTATTGGTGATAACTATGGGTGTTTCCTTTCGTGTCTGTATAAAATTCTTTGAATGCATTTGTAGAAAGGTCTGTTTACAGTATATGCCATCAACAAAATATTAAATATCCAAGTCCATTTATATCTTCCACAACTTATCCCTTCCGTAACATTACATCTTAGCTGATTTAACTGCCCTCTAAATGCAGAATGCAGAAATCATAAACAAGTTTTATGACATGTGTCACTCGAAGAAAGCAGAGGCTGATCTGCAAAACAATATTAACTGTAAATTAACAATCATTGATGTATTTTATGTAAATGGGTTAAATTTATAAATAGCACTGATAATATACTCGGACAGATGATAAAGCCGACCGCCATCGAATTATTCGATTGCAATGGGTGTTATATAATTTTACACGCCGTCTAATAGCAACCAATTACAACACCCACTGGTGTAAACAAAAACAAAATTGGTAAATGTCCTGTATAATTAAATGACTATCATTTATCTGTTAAAATTTTTTATAAAAAAATACTGGGGAAGAGGACGTTTTCGCGCATGCTTACTGTCGACACATGTGCCTGACTTAGGGACACTTTTCATAACTTTATCCGGAATGACTGTTGCAGGATTTTTAGAAAGCTTGAATATAATACTATGGAGAATATTTCGTAAGTGACAAAGTGGTTTAAATTTTCACCAGTCAACGTTCGTACAGCACCCATTTTACTTATCTCTGTCAAGACCTCACTTCGTTTGAGTTTGCTTAATAAATATGAATTTAGATTTTTTTCAATTTTTCAGCAATTGTTAAGCTTTATTTTAATACCCAACATTTATAACAATTTGCAGAAATAGAAAGTTACAGGTAAAAAACCTCATTTTCTGTCCGAGTTTATCATTTGTACCAGAAACAAAAAATATTCTAGTACATGGTGTTCTTGTGATTATATCATACGACGTAAGAATGTGTCTTCTTTTCTGTTGCAATTTGGTTTGACTGTAAAGCATTACATAAAATATAGAACTGCAGTAGATATGCCTCTTTAAACATATCTGTTTCAAAAGAAACATTGTGTTTGTAAATTCAAGTGCGGCATTAAAATTTCATACATTAAAATTTGGCCGAAGAGAGACATGACAAATCTCATTCAGATTCAGTATATATATATAAAGTCAGTAAAATCCTTGTGCAGGTATAAAACATATAAAAGTTCAATTTGCAAGGAATTAACAGCAGCAGACTTCTGTGTTTTTCAATTATTTTAATTCTTCACTGCAAGCGCTTTCAATTGTACACATATCTTCAGGCAGTTTACATTTTGAAATAATACAATGACGTCACGTCATAACAAAAATTACGGGAAACGTCGTAAACAGACGTTGCGGCAAACTTAAAAAAACAAATGTATAATACACTCCAGAATACCACAAAACTTATATATATTCATGATAAAATATAATACTTTGCAATCCGTTTAGGTTATAGACAACGTGATACAAATGAAATACATATAAATCACATGCTGTTTCTCAATAAATCGAGCCTAATTGCGTTTCATTCAGAAAGGTGTGGGGTTCCAATAGTTTCCCTCTATTGAAGATGTCAAAGTAAACTTACTCGTATAATTTTGACTTTTAGTTGATAATACTACTTTACAATGTAGCATACTTAACAGTTGCCACTCAAATGTTCTACCTTGAAGAATTAGCTACATTGAAAATACTCCAACTATTGCATTTGTATGCTTTTAAGGACTATGTTTACTGAACATGCACACATGACAGTTATAATTTTGTCGGACTTAACTCTGTTAATATTCTCAATTATAGGATGTCGACAAACTACAGTAAAACAATGATGCCTCTTTCAGCATCACTGTAAAGATAGCATAGACTAGTATTTTTATTATTGGCTTCTGCTTCAAACATAGATAGCATATTGATAATTAACAGTAGACATGGTTACAGTATGTTCGCAGTCTGAATATTTTTGACTTTTATTCAAAAGAAATACAGAACATGACAATATCTAAGAATCAAATATACGTTTCTTAGGTTTTAAAGGTCACCATTTCAGTTTATATTTCAGTCAGTTTTTGCAACATTAAAAAATTGAAATGAAACATACGTTACCATAATTAACCAGATTATTAAGTAACAATAAAGCAAGGATAGTATTTGGGTTTCGATGGAATGTGGTGGATTCAAGACCGAGGTTTTCATATATTCAATGCGCTCGTGTTTTTATATTCATGGACGGTAAGATTGTATTCATTACTGAAATTATCGGTTTATATGCATTTGTTTTTCAAGGCTTGTGATGAAAATCTCGATGTAAATAAACGCTACATATTTTGAACTTATAGAACATAACATAAATAAACAGTACATCATGGGAAGTGAAACAAATGTCACTTTTGTTAAAATATGTTTTCTCAAATAATTTTTTTTCTTTGACCAAGGTGTTTTTAAATATCTCTTATACTGTGGGACGGAATTACTGAACTACGCAATCATATTACATTTCAATAACGAAAACATAAATAAGACTCCTTATTCATATTTTGGTTGTGGTGTCATTGTTATTCTTACTAAAATCAATATTCAACTTTTAAAACTATTGAAATACACGAACAAACTAGTTCATTCAAAAGATGATGTATTTCAACTATTACATGTAGATAACCTCGGTATGGAACTGTGTTTAAATACCTCTTCTTTTGTTTGACAGAGGTCTATATTTCTTCTGAAAGACCTGTTTGAACAAACGAATTTTCGTGCAGAGGTCTTGCTGTTCTGACCCAGATCTGAGCACGTGAAAACGTGATAAATAACATCTATCAAACACATGATTATGTTTCAATAACATGTAATAACATGTTTATTTTTTTTTTTTCTTTTTAGTTGTTTTTTTTTTTTTTGTGATTTTATCATGATTGCTCATGATCACCTTATATAAAAAAGTTAGTGGTAAAACAAGGATTTTCAAGAAAAGCTTGCATAATTTTATTAACATTTCTTGTTATTAGATGCACCCCACATGTATGCATTACTAAAATTAGAAAAAAAAAATCCTAATTTCCACATGAAGCCGTATGTGAAATCAAAATAATAAGTCAAAATTATGAAAAATATTAAAGAAAAACCACTCCACCACTGAGGCAGACAAATTTATTAAAAAGTTCACTATTTTCCAGCATATTTCACTCAAAACATTATTTTCAGTTGAATAAATTTGAACAATCAAATATTAAACAACACATATTTTAACAAGCAAAAACGAATTATTTAAGTGTACATAATAAATGTATGCTAAGTTAATCCTGACTAGTGAAGTTATTTGAATTGTGTTAGGCTTAGCTTTTAGAATAACTTCATTATGTTGATAAATATTCATTGAATGTTTAAATTTGTTTTATTTTCAAGGAGGGGGATGCCGGGTCAGGGTACAAAACTTCACATGTTGATAACAAATACTGATGGAAATAAAAAAATAAAAATAAATTGGGATTGGGATGCATGATCTGGGTTGCGGGTGTGACTGGGCGGAGGAACGATGTGGGTAGAGCGTACAACTTTGCATGTTGATAATAAATGTTTATGGAAAAATGAAAAAAAGTTTCATGAAATTCTTCACATTGGTTAGTTTATTCTACCTATTGGTTGGTACAAATATGTGAATTTTTAAAAAGTGAAAGGGTAATAACTCTGAAATTTCTAAACTATGTCACAGGTTATGAAGCAGTAATTGCCATGTTTATAGTACCCGATATAGGTAACACAGAACATAAAGGGCCATAATTCTGGTGTTACTTGGACAGTCTTACTGAAACTTGACAAGCCCCTACAGTGGCGGACATGTATACGATTAAAACAATTTTGACAATGTCTTTTGGTGTTTTGTGACCAAAATGTGCATTATTTTCTCTACAAAAATGAAAGTAATGGTTACTTTCCGAGGTTTCATGTTGTCTACCGATATGGAAGTAGCCAACTGTTTTGGTAGACAGGGGATTATTGTCCTACATAAACCTTTCAGGTAATATTTCAAAGGGTAACATACCTTCCCGAGCTAACATGTACATTATTACCACTTCCTACACCTATATATTGTTACGCCATAACTTCTACGAATACACATAATTTTCTAAAAGTAACATAAATTATTCCTTACATGTGGGCGTATGTGTTTTATGTCAGGAAAATCTTTCTGTCTTCACGTTCATTTTGCGACACAATTTTGTCAGAATCGTAACCGCTGGACATTTTGAGAAGGAATGACGGTATGTAAGCCGGATATCGATCCCGTACATCGGCCTGTCGCTGTAGGAAAGACCTGCACACGGGCTTCTCGAAACACCTCGAGTGCTTCGAGCTCTCGGTGTTCGCAAGAAGCCCGTGCTTAGGTCTTTCGTACAGAGAAAGACCTCGTACTCGGTCGATATCCTATACTTAAAAACATTAGCCTAGTAACTACCTTTATCAATGTAGACCGCATGACCGAAATATACACTAAAATCGGATGAGTCACTTTTAGGTATCAGTATCAGAATCAGTCCATTATACGTGCTTAGATGCATATGTACACACTTATAGACTCTGCACCATTTGTTTGGAACATGGCAGTGGTGGATTGATGTCTCTATGAAATATTGTAAAAGCTCTTTTTAATTAAGAGTTTTATTCCATAGTAATATAATTAAGTTAAGTCTAAAATGGATTGAAACATACGTTACTTTAAATATTAATTACAAGAATACCAATAAGCATTACTCATACGACCAAACAACAGTCAGATACGATACACGAATTCTTGATTCCAGGACTTGCTCAGTTTATAGCTGTAAAGCTATGTACTACCTGTTCATAATGTCAAGCAAATGCATGACTATAAATGCAATCATAATACATTGTAGAAACAAGGATATTGAAGGGATTTGGCATTGTGATATATCTGAAAATTTGTGTTTGAAGCAAACAGTTAAAACGTTCAAGCACCGCCAGAAGTACATCAATATACAGGACTGTATATAATATAAACTACATTGATAGGTTAAGAACTTATATGCACATTTCTGTTTGTGTAATCAAAGGCCTTTAAACTTTAAGAAGAGGTTGTAAATACTTAGTGGAATTGTGACCGAAAAATGCAGATTGCATTTAAACAATTCTTTCAAATGTTTCAAAAACCATAACTGTACAATGATCATTTTCACTTGACGTGAAAAAGAAAGAAAGTGGCAGATTCATTATATGTTCGATTCTCCTATCCCCTTATTTTTACTAGGATACACTGTATATGTAACATCAATCGGGCAGCTATTCTAATACAAATTATATTAATTTGTAGCTACATTCAAAATTCTTTGAATGCAAATTGAGATTAACATGTTTAGCTTTAAAAAAAATTAAAGCAGCATTCAAATTATATTATTGTAATGTCTTTAAATCATGAATCCACCTCATCCTGATGAGCTTTGCTCTATTTTATTAGCAATAAAAGAAAAGACAAACACTTAGATGAATTGAAATATTGTCATTTTAATGATAAAATGACGGATAACTATACATTCTTAAACAAATTACCTTAACAAAATAGTAGACTGTGTCTTAAAATATTTTTATTGAGAATCAAAATTGGGGAAAGAAGAAAAACCGCCAAATTGTATATTAAAACATTTGTATTGAAAATCAGACAACGGGGAAGAAAAACTCGCATCACTACTGCATGCACATGTCATTAAAAGGGCCACGAAATTGGCCTTAATTTTTTCAAACGTTTTTAACAGAGTTTTAACGGGTCACTATTAAAATTCACCCATTACTTCTTCCTATTTAATGGGATTTTCATGACCATAGTTTTAATGCCACACATTAAAAAGCCATGGATCAGTATATTAAAACCCTGGTAAAATATAACTTGTTAAAATGACTTTAATGGCCATGAAAAGCTGCTTAAAATAAACCATTAAAATAAGTTAACAGGCTCCTTAAAACTCCATGAAAAATTTTAACTGGCATGAAATTAATGTGCTTTTAAAAAGTAACCCTTAATTCCACATTAATTAGTAAAAACTAGTGGGGCCATTCATTTTTTAATGCTCTGTTAATGATCATTAATTATTTCAAAAAAAGATTAATGGTCTCATTAAAAATGTCAGATTAGATTTTAATGGGTTCGTAATATTTTAATGGTATACCAAATTAAGGGCCATGAAAATTTGTCATCAAACATCTTAAGATAATCAATTTCATATTCATATTTGCCGTATTGATTTAAACTACGTATTACTACACATGTAATAGTATCTATACATATTATTATGTACTGTTTTGTAAAATGCTAGAAGAATATTTGTTTCTTCTTTTCTTTTGTACTGTTAACACATGCAACAGCCTCGTACAAACATTTGTCATATTGTATCCTTATTCTGTCATATGTTCATATGAAATGAGAAAATAAATGGATAATTTATAGTATTGTGTTTTACTGAGAAGGGTTTACAGGTACCGGTTTAATAGATCAAGTGACCATGTGGGTAGTTTTAACTATTAAACTTTATAATATTAACAAACATACTGACAAAGTCTTTATTTGTACAGACATTAGGCATCAGGTGTATTCAAAAAGCAACTGTTGATGACAATGTCAGCGCACAATGGGCAATCACAATTTAGCTCTACTTCAGTACTTTGTGCTCAGGTGCATGCACTTAAACAGCTAAGAGCAAATGTTTGAGTGATTGCATCACAAGTAGCTTCCCCCCCCCCCCCACCCCAAGGGTACCACACTCTTTGATTCATTGGAACGATGAAGCGATTGATCTACTCATGCCCTAAATGAATTTAAATCAGACTGTAAATATTCACAATCATGTGTACTGTTCACTTCTCTATAAGCCTTAGTTTCTACTCAAGGATTAGAAAATTTGAAAATCTAAACTGGCCTGAACACATTTTATAATGTAAATTCCTTACCCTACCCATTTTCTTATACAAATGCTTATTATTTGGACAAGAAAAACAAAAAACAAAAAGACAGAAAAAGTAACATGCATCAATACATATTTACTCTTACCAAAACAATGTAGATTGATGTTATCAAATAAATTAATATGTTTTCATCCGACATTCATTGAAATAAATCCGACTTTTTATAGGAACACAATTTAGCAAGCATTTGAAAAAAAAAATGGCGTAACTGCATCAAGGGGAAATAACTTTTATGCAACTAAATATAACATTATGATATATTATAGACGATGTGTGCGTAGTATTTATTTATTGTGATTAAAGTCCATTTTAGAACAATATGGGACTGGAATTATTAGCATTCAATGGGAGTGCAAGCCAAAAACCAAAACAAAAGAAAATATACGAATCTCATTTTACAGAATGTTTGATTTAATGGGCATCACATTGCTGCTAAGGGCCATTAAGTTTACTCTTAAATGAAAATGTACAGAACCTGAACATTTTATGGGCATTAAATCAAATTTAAGGGCCATGAATAATCCGGTTAAGTTCAAAATATACAGAATTTCACTATTTCTTTTTAAAGCCATTAACGTTTTAGCTACCAAACTAAATTTTTGATGGCATGATTTATGGTCAAAAATGGGTTAATATTAATTAATATTGTGAAATAAAGTGATGCAAGAATTAATGGGGTTAACTAACGGTTTTTCCTATTTTAATGGATATTTTACAGGGTTTTAAACCATGATTAATGGTATGAACATCCAGTAGTGCATGGTTATCGAAATGTCACTACAGTGACAGAGGGTAGGGAGGGTGAGTTAAGCGAAAATATTCACCTTCAACACGTTTTGTATGTGTTAAAAGATAGAAAAGCGATTGATTTCCTTTGTTTCTTTGGCTAATTATTATATTTTTGTGACCTGTGATATATACTCATCTTGATAAACTGACAATCGGATTTAAGCTGAGACGTTTAAATTTGTGTAATAGGTAGATGTCATACTACTTCATGATATCATTCAGTGACTGACTGAGTGGTGACACTTTGGTATTCATAAATCAATTTATCCTTCATATGAATTCTTATTTGTGAATCCACGTCATCCTGATGAGCTTCGACTTGTTCGATTAGCCATGAAAGAAAAGACAAACACTTAGACGAATTGAAATATTGTCATTGTAATGTTAAAATGACTGATAACTATATACATCTCTAAACAAATTACTTTAACAAAGTAATAGACTGTATCTTAAAATATTTTTATTAAGAATGAAAGTTAGGGGAAGAAAACCCGCCAAAATTATTAACCTTTTGTTAGTTGACCAACAAAGCGTTCGCAATCTCCCAACCAAAGCTTATGATGAGGTGGATATAGGTCATAAAATGTAACATTGACAAGTTATTGTAAGTTCTATAAAATTGAATAAGAGTCACGAGTTCATTGCTTTACACTGAGTTCGGCTATTTGCAGCAACATATAACTTACAACGAATGCCAATATTTATATACAGTTGTGTGGATTGTACTGCAATGAAATTTGCGCGTCGACTAAATGTTTGCTGGTCGTATCGTAGGCATATTCATCTGGAAAAAATTAACAATATACGTGCATAATTGGATGTTTACATATGTATTGTTAATAAGAGTCAAAAATTACTGACATCTTTATAACTAAATGGACAGTGTCTAGTCATGCAATTATCGAGAATAATTAATTTGAAACAATATAATTCTAATACTTTGAGATTTTATGTTATTTAAGTAGTCCGTGCATTGAAAAAAAAATGAACGATTCAATAAAATTAGAAAGCTTCATCAATGTTATGTTCAGACATATAGAACAAATAAGGTTGAATGCAAAGATCTATATTATTATATGAATTCATATAAAAGCAACAAAACAAAAACAAATATGGCATTAGCGCTGAAGCGCACAACTTAGAGCACTAGGTAACTATATGGTGCCCAAGCCCAAATATTGTGGCATGTGAAAATTGTCGATGCTCAAGCCCAAAACTTGATACACCACCTAATTGGTGTCCAAGCTCAAAATTTGTGGCACAGTGGACCTTATGGTGGTCACGTCCAAAACATGGCACAGCTTTTCAAATGATGCTCAGGCCCAAGACTTGTGACTCTTTCCCGATGAATTTAAGCCGCAAAGAGTTTCCACTGTCACGCAGGGTGACAAAATTGTATATTGCCGCCGAATACGCACCATGTGAGCAATAGTTTTGTGATACAATTACGTATAAATTATACGGGTAGCAAGAACTAACAACATCTAATTAGATCTAGTTGACTGAATTCTGAATGAAACAAGCAAAATGTGAAAATTAAATATCCAGGAGTAGTACCAAGTATACCTAATAGTTATATCTAATGTAGATGTAGTAAATGTTACTCATTGACTATTTCTCTTGTTTGCCATTACTTATTTAAAAATATAATTCTACTACCTGCGAAAAGAATTAGTTACTAATAAGTGCAGGTGGAAAAATATCTAACCTAAGTTATGTCGCGACAGTTGTGGTATGATATTTCTTGAGTCAAAATAATATAGGTGTAATTTTATAATTTATTAAAATAATAAAAATAATCCATTCTAAAATGGATGAATATATGTTTTCTTCAATAATGTCAATTGTGTGTAAATTAATTGAAATGACAAGTCAAACTGAGCTCTTAACATACATGTGCAAAAATTCAAACATTACCAAATTCATGGATAACCTTTTTATAAGTCCTTTTTAACACTACAACATTTCTGAAAGTCCTAGGTAGTTATATGTATAAATGTATATCTATGTAGCAATGACAAATTTTCTGTGTCGCAATCCGCAAGATATATGGCTGCTAGCTCAGTTCTGTAATTGGCCATTTACCCACGGCTTCAAGAACTTGATCCTGAATGCTGTGACCAGAAATGTTACAGGATGCACCGATAGACAAAGGACTGCTCTTGGAAATACAAATTACAATATACTACCGATGAATCAAAATAATTTCCAATCATGTATTTATCTTGAAAACAAAGTAAACTAATAATAAAATAACATGACACTTCGGTATTCATAAATCAATACGTTATTTATTCTTCATTTTGTTTTCTGAATTGTAAACATGAGGGTTATGTTCGTTCATAAAGGATTAGAAGTTCTTAAGATTTCCAGCGTAAGTATATGTACTATTGTGTGTGTGTGTGTGGTGGTGGTGGGGGTGGGGGGGGGGGGTGTACTTCAACCCCTACTTTTTACATTTTATCCGATATATAATACATAGCGTAGCATTATTTGACAGCCAAAGTAAGTTTTTGATTATTTTAGCATTAAAAGATTAGAAGATTTATTATAATACAAGTCACATAAATTTCTTTTTCACCATCCGTATCAGCGTTATCCCTATGCAATTCTGACTCTTGTACTCATTAGATTCCAACGTTTTTAAAATCGTCCTGAAATTTAACTGACATGTTACTTAGTACAAGATCCACCCTTAAACGTTTCATGAATGATAATATTACATCAGGGTATAAATCAACCTTTGCATAATTTCTGGATTTTTTATACTTTTTGGCATTTGCCGACGGACCATTTAATAGTATAAACCATATAAGATGTACGAGGAGTGTTCGATATGAATTGCTTATTGTCCTCTAGCTCGATATCCACGTGGGGCACGATAAAAACCAATACCTACCTGTATAGGGCTATTCAATACCTACACAACGGTGTATAAATGTACATATTAGACTAAGTGTAAGACATAAAATTTGCCATTTGAAAACACGCAATCATTGACCACTGTAGTAAAATGGCTGGTAGAAGCGTCGACAAGAAAGATGAAATACGGGCTTACATCAAAGCTCGCTCAAAACTTGGTTGTTCTTTGAAGCAGCTGATGACTGAACTTTCTACTGCTTATGGACCTTCTTGTGTGTCTTATGACACAGTTCGGCGGTGGAAAAAGAAATTTGAGTCTGGTGTAGAGTCCATCAAAAATGCACCGAAATCAGGTAGGCCAAAATCTGCATCTCGTAAAGAAATCGTTTCCAAAATAAAGGAAATCATTCGTGATATTGCACGAAAGGTAGGCATATCACTATCAATGGTTCACCTTATTTTGAAGAAGCATTTGAAAGTCAGAAAGATTTCTGCTAGGTGGGTGCCACATCTGTTGACTGATGAGCAAAAGAGGCAACGGGTTAAAGTAGCCAAAAAGCTGCTTCAAATGTTTCCAAAATATGACAAAAAGCAGTTTGCCAATGTCGTCACAGGTGATGAAACCTGGGTCCATTATTTTGAGCCCGTCAGAAAGGATAGCAATAAGATCTGGGCCACTAAACACAGCAAACGCCCAATAACTGCCAAACGTTCTTTGAGTGCAAAGAAGGTTTTGTATGCAATCTTCTTCTCTGGTGAAGGAGTCGCAATAAAAGTGCCGGTGAAAAAGGGCAGAAGCATCACCGGAAAGTACTACAAAGAAACTGAAAAAGTATTATCAGAAACGACGCCCTGCCACTGGTTTTAAACATGTCCGTCTTCTACATGACAATGCCGCCGCTCATACCTCCGCAATAGTTACGGCGTTTTTGAAGAAAGAAAAAGTAACTGTTTTGCCTCATCCCCCGTATTCCCCAGACCTTGCCCCATGTGATTTCTTTTTGTTTCCGAAATTAAAATCATTCCTTGCTGGGCGGAAATACCAGTCCCGACAGGCACTTGGATCTGCCATTCATCAGTACCTTATTACTGTGCCCAAATCAGCGTACCGTGACGCCTTCAAGAAGTGGATACATCGGCTGAAACTTTGCATTTCTGGCCACGGGGAGTACTTCGAGGGCATGAAATGAGCCCTTTTGGGCTAACTTGAAATTTGAAGTTTCCAGATAGAAATAAATAATTCATTTCGAACATCCCTCGTATAGTACTACATTGTATTTTTGCAACATCAACTTCATACGTTCACTCCATGTCAAACATAAGAATGCATGAAATATAGATAGCTGTCAAATCAAACCACCGTTGCTCATATCAGTTATTTATTTTCATACAAAATATTTAGGGTAAAAATATGTTAATTCTAAATATACTTATGTTTTCAAGATATCAGATTTCAAAAGCTGTTTATATATAAAAATCTTAGCGTAATGGGGACATTTCTCAACTCACTGTGGGCAAAAAATGACTTGCTTTGGGTTGTCTATTGTTATATTCTTACACATTATATTCTGACATATAATTATAACAAAGAATTATGGTTGAATTATGAATGATAACGGGTGCGAAAGAAACACACACACACACAAACACGCAAACAGACGCACGCACGCAAAAGCACTCTCGTACGCGCATATTGTTTACAAATGTTACAGTTTACACGAAAAGTATTCCAACGTAAAGCTTTGGATCAAATACTATTTTCAGCTGATAAACCCGTATGAAATCCAAAAGAAAAAAAAAACAGTTTCAAATTTATTTTAATATGTATGTTTCTCTTTACAAAGCATAAGCTGTTGACGCAACACACTTTAGATAACACGAACACCGTGAACATTCCTATTTAAGCGTTATATAATGTGCAAACTAGTTGAAAAAAATATCTTGGGTCATTCATTTTTTTTGTTGGGTTTAACGTCGCACCAACACAATTTTAGGTCTCGGGTCATTTGTTACCCTACGGCTGGTGTTATGTAATCGTTTAGAATATTGTTCCTTTGCGTTGTGTCTTGGGTGGGCAATCAAGAACTCATATGTATGTGAAACGAGAAGAGATGGAAAATAAACAAACACACAGTCAGTTTTTATAATTGTATTGATTGTTAACTACAATGTGCAGAAATAATCACACTCGAGCCTCTCTCTGTATTTACGTATATACAAGTTAAAATAGGTAAAACAATTAATAGTAAAATAGTTCCAACTCTCTTTCAATACAGCAAACCAAGACGCAAAATTGGTGACTGGAAAATAACGTGTATACTCTACAAGTATCTATCTAACAATGCGCACCACAATACAGTGGTATATGGGTTTTATAACGGCTATGTGACCTTTAACTGTCTAGACATGAGGACATAGTTAGCCTCTTTCTAAATATATATTTGACCAATGCCCATTTGATCGGGTCAACCATATGTCACGCGTATACCAGTGTGACCGGTTAAACTAAAATATACGAATATACATGAAAGATGGAATGCTAGATATCATAATGATCAGGGTAAACGTTAAAGTATAACACATTTAAACTTTGCCATATCAATTTACAATAAAAGGAATAAGACTCATTTCGCTTCTTTAATTGTATTGCATTGCTTGCAATTTAAAGCAATTAAGACAGTCAGTGGAAACAGACAGCAAAGCTGACGTAGAGGCTCGTTTGAAAAATGAAAAACTCACAAGCAAGAATCGCCGTGGAGCTGATATACCAGGTACATGAATAGTGAAGAGGGTAATTAAGCACGAGAATTAATATTAGCTACATTTTACAAAATGACAAATATCTTCTTTTTAAATACGACATAGGTTTTTCTTAAATATTTTGGGAGTGACAGCTGACACTTTTATTACATGGAAAATAATGTAGTCCTTTTATTATGTATAAAAACTACGGTCATTAATTGTTCTATGTTATAACAAATCTCGCAATAATTATAAGTTAATTTCAGGAAGTCGATTTCGAGCAATGCTGTATCCTAACCGGGCCGACGAAGGATCTGAGTATATCAACGCTGTTTACATAAACGTAAAATTTCTCTCTCTGTTTTTTATTACTGATAAATTTACCTAAAACAACTACTTTATATCAAGAAATACAAATAGTACATCTTCCTACTGTTTGATTCATCTTCTACATACATTTGTTTGTTGATTTTTTTTTTTTTTTTGTGTGTGTGTGACTTTTGAATAACTTGGACAAGTTTTCCTTTACCCATACACCTTTTTTTCTTACACACCAGACTGGCGTTTCGTGATTTTGCATATACCGACAAAACCCACATTTGGAACCCTCCATAGCTATCAGTGAAAACTATCGATCCTTGCAGTGACTGTATCATGTTTATGCAAAAATACTTTGATATATATATTCTTTATGCGTAAATGGTTTTAGCTTATTTCAACGGGAAAAATGACATAACGTTACCGATAAAACTAGACTGTAGCTTTGTTGTTACGCTTAATTGAAACGACTATTTCCCCGCCACGTTTTTTTCTTCTTTTTTTTTTTCTTTTTTTTTTCTTTTTTATACGCTTATGTCAAAAAAAGTTCTACAAAACAGGTATTTCGTTTTCTTTATTGTCTTAATTCAGGTATTTTTATGAAATAGGTGCTGCACGAAAATGTCCTACCAGACGTTGTAGACGCAGACGGAAATATCCGTCTACGATTGTAACTCAAACAGGCCTACAATAGGAATTGTAGTGCAGTACAGGTTAAAGAATCAGCGACAAAATCCCATGAAATTATCTCTTTTGTAAACTTATATAATGTATCATGCATAGTTAAGTACGTTCAGCCTATTAATTTGTTTCATTGGTATCTGAAATATCAAAATTGCTCTTTAGTCACGTTAGTATTGAAATGTTTTTTTCTCATGTTGCAGAGTTTTGTGAAAAAGGATTACTTCATTGCTGCGCAGTCACCGTTGCCGTGTACTGTCGCAGATTTTATTACTTTGGTCTACCAAGAAGACTGTTCATGTATTGCTACAATGGAAGACTTGAGAGATCCTGGAATGGTAAGCACACAATATGTTTCCGTGTCTATTTATTTATTCATTTTGTTGGGTTTAACGTTGCACCGATCATATGGCGACTTTTTAGCTTTAATGATAAAGGAAGACATCAGGTGTCCCTCAATGCAATATTTAATCACAAGCGGGAACCTTTGTAGAAACACCGACCTCCTATAAGCCTGCTGGATGGCTTCCTAACAAAATTGAGCTGCGGACAGTCCGTCTGGTAAGATAACCGAACTAATACAAAGTTCAATCAAACAATTCGTTATCAATACCAACTTTTGGTCATACATACAACACACCTTGTACACGAAAATCGGGCCTCTGTGGCCGAGTAGTTTAGGCCGCTGACTTCAAATCAATTCCCCCTCACGGATGTAGGTTCGAGCCTCACTCGGGGCGTTGAATGCTTCGTGTTCCAACAAGTTTTATTGCTGAATTATAATCTTTAGCTTAGTAAACTATTCAAAAAGAAATTCAGTTTCATCAAACTACAATACACACATATATATATATATTGTTCTGATGATATTTTCGAATTAACAATTATCATACACCTTTTTGACACATCTTAGCTTTTATTTTGTATAGCTTTGATGGATGAATTTTCAAGTATGCAAAATAAATTTCACGTGTTTATACTTCTGGTAAAATTCTTAATCATTCGGTATGTTTGTCGTGATAAGTAGGGATATGTATTTTATGCTACTGTTAGTCTAATTGTTGCTACACAGTAGATATCATTATTATGTTTCGCAGAAAAATCTCCCGGAAATGCCCTTAACACACGTACAGAAAGTTTTCTTTTATTTTAAAGAATTTCGTTATTGAAACTCGTATTAAAATATTATATGTCCCAGTCCTCGTTCTGTTTAAGTTGGTAAGTTTACAACCATTTAACACTAAGATAGAGAGCTTTTAATTTTCAAGTAGTCCGATATTGAAACAAATACTGAAGTTTGTAATTTTTCAAACACCCACTCGCTGTTCATATTTATTCAAAGCTTTTCATTTTTCCTGTCTTCCGTTATTGAAAAGATGCTTAAAATGGCATCGGTTTTCTTTTCTATGCAAAATGTTAAAAAGATAATAAACAGCATAATCAAATATAAATCGTGTCACTTTTTAGCTTACCTGTCACGCAGTGACAAAGTGAGCTTTTGTGACCTATTGATGTCCATCGTGCATCGTGCGTCGTGTGTCAACAATTTGTAAAACGTCTAAATGATTTAATTCTATGCAGAACTCTGGTTGCCATGGCAGCCGAAAAGAAAACTTTCTAAATCTTCTTGTCAGAAACTTTTAGCTGGATTATTTTGTAGAAATGATCTCCGTGTGACTCTCTACCAAACTTGCCATTCTGTTTCGGTAAAAACACATGGCCGCCAGGGGGCGGCAGGTATTCTCCCTATATGGCAATATAGTAAATTTTATAAATCTTTTTCTTCAAAACCACTGGGCAGATTTACACTACACTTCACAGAAATTATTCTTGAATGCCACTCTGTCGAAATTGCCCAAAGAAATGAAATCCATGCAGAACTATAGGAATTGTTTAAAGATCTTCGTTTTCAAATCCGCAGTAGCTAGGGTTTTGATATATGGTATTTGGCATCATCTAACGGTTCTCTGCCAAATTAGTTCAAATGTTTCCCATCGGGTCAAATATTGCCCCGCCCTGGCGTCATATGGTTTAAATAGACCTATAAGAGAAAATCTTTGCAAGTCTTCTTCTCCAAAACCACAGGGCTTAGGGCTTTGGTATTTCTTATGTAACATCATTTAGTGGTCCTCTGGTGAGATTATTCAAATTATTCCCTCCTAAGGTTAAATATGGCCCGTCCCGGGCTTCACATGGTTTATATAGACTTACATAGGGAAAAAACTTTGAAAATTTTCTAGTCAAAACCACAGTAGGTAGGGCTTTGGTATTTGGTATTGGCATCATCTAATGGTCTTCTACCCAGTAAGTTCAAATTATCCCACTAGTGTCAAATATGGTTTACATAGACTTATAGAAGAAAACTTTTGAAAATATTATTGTCCAAAGTTGTAGGGCATAGGGCTTTGATATTTGCTATGTAGCATCATCTATTAGTCCGTTATCAGGTTTGTTTAATTTATCCCTCTAGGGTCAAATATTGCCCTGCCCAGGCCCGGGTCACATGGTTTAAATAAACATATGATATTTGGTATGTAGAATTACCTTATGGTCCTCTACCAAGATTGTTCAAATTGTTACCCTGAGGTGAAAAGTGGCCCACCCTGGGGATCCCAAGTTTTGCATAGACTTGTATAGGATTTTTTTTTAAAAAAATGTCTTCTTGTCTAAAAGTTCAGGGCCTAGGCCATTAATATTTGGTATGTGGCATTGCCTAGTTGTTTTCTAACAAAAAATGTTCAAATAATGCCCTTAGGTTAAAACGAGGCTCTTCCCAGGTGATCATAGTTATATTAGTTAATATGTTTGCAGTGTTGCTGACCTTACAATCGAGCTTACTGCCAGTTAACATATGCTCCAACAGAAAGAACTTAACGAACATCTTGATGTTAGCTTTGTGGTCGTTCTACTTTTTCTAAGTCTTGTCTTTGGATTGAAGCCATATTAATGCACAAAAACATAACTGTTGGATGGCCTGACGACTTACCCACAGTGGCTATAGGTAGATATTGAAAAGCATTAAATATGAAGGCCAGTTTTCAAAGTAATTCAGCAGTTATGATTTTTAGAAGTCTCTCTATAGAATATGTTACCAGCTCAAACACTAAAACACAACTGAGCGATCTATGGTCATCTGGCCCTCTTGTGTAGTGATTTACTATTTGAATCGTACACTGATGTTTTTAATCTTTACGCAAACTGTTCCTGTCATTACTAAATCATCTGCATCTTATTGGTAGACTACTAAACACTGCCTAAATGTTAAAATATCGTTTAAATGCGTTCCATAGATAATGTATTGCGAATTGTACCTGCAAAATTACCGTTAAGTTACATGTATATCTTAGGACTGAACAAATAAAAGATATACATAGAAAGTCTCGAGTCAAATCAGGGTTTATTTTATTGTTTTATTATTATTTTTTTTTGGTTTAACATCGCACTGATATAATTATAGGTCATATGGAGATTTTCCAGAGTTGATGGTGGAGGAAGACCCCAGGTGCCCAATCACAATTACATTGCAAGCATTAAAACGTTATCAACTGCAGGCAATGAGTTTTCGCGTAGCCGCCTGGCTACTCTGGCTACTTTTAGTATCTTTTGTTTTTAATATCACATGTATTTGAAGCTTTCCGTAAAGAGACAAGTATTGGGTAGCATTAGTTTTGAGTTAGATATTTAACATTTTTTTCTTTAATTAAACACTGGATCTTTTCAATTATCTGATAAATTATATGTTTTTCTTTGTAGACTGTTGGACAATATCTTCCGGATGACAAGAAGACATTGACTGTTGCCAATTTCAAAGTATCGTCTTCAAGACTGGAAACTAAACACAGTTACGTGGTTAGGAAAATGATGATAAAGTATACAGGAAAGGTATATGTTTGAAGTTGAAGCACTGCTTTTCAGTTTCCATAATACCTTAGGTAGTCGACAGCGTACAACGTTCTGTTTGGCTCTTTTTATTTGCAACAAACACTCAGTGAAGCTTTAATGTTATTTTAGTAATTTATGCTGATATGACAACCTTAGCTTCAATAGATGGTTATGGAACATAATTAGGCACGGTCAATGTCAGTATTACCTTTCTGTTGATTTGGAACATTTATCATATTGAAATATTATTACTACATGTGCAGGCATCGCAACGCTTTGGTTTATTTAACTCTAAGTCTGATTATGAAAAGGCAGTTTTATGAAACAAGACAATTTTATGATAAGGAACTATAAGCAAACTATATACAATGTACCTTTTTATAGAAAATCATTATTTTATTACATCATCATAACCACACACGTTTCTAACAAGCAACCTGCTTTGATTAAATATTTTAATCAAACAACATAACGCTGTAATAGTAATTCGTCTTACGAAGAATGTTTCATTGAAAATAAATGGGTAGCCAGTACCGATAAACGGATATCATAAACCAGAAAACAAAAGTCACGGCATGAGTTAGACCGCCGCTAAGTTGATTCGATATATTCCAGTGGGCATTTGACGTAATGACGTTGATACGACGTCGATTCAACGTTGCGTTTTGGTTGAAAATGTAAGTTTTTAGACGTCGAAGTCAGACGTCGATTCAACGTCGGTTTTCTGACGTTGGTTAGACGTCATATTTCTGATATTTATAATATCGGTTTTCTTTCCAAGAAATAACATTAATCATTTCATCTTTATAAATCATTTTATTTATAATGTAGCATTACACTTCTTTTCAATCGACATCTATATTCATGATGAATAAGTCAACATAAATTCTTTGTAGTCAGTTGAGAACTTTCTGCTTTGATTGTTGAATCTCTCAAAATCATCACAATTATAAGTGCAAACTTCATCTGAAATATATAAAATGTGAATGTTCAGTTACTTCAAAGGCATTTTGAAAGTTTAAATTTTAAACATAATATTCAATGTTAACTCTTCTGTCAAGTATGTTTATAAGTTTTATTTTATAGTTAAAGTTTCTTGTTCTTACGAATTGTATGCATTTTCTTAGGCGGGTGATAATTGATATGATAAGTCAAATAATTAAGAAATTTATTTAAATACTTACTTTCTACAAATCGTATTGAAGAATAATCTAAACAGTGCCCTAAATGTCTGCAAAACTCTCGCAAATGAATCAAATTATTGTGCTATTTTTTAACCTGTCAAATGTGCATACATTACACGCTCTGTGCATTCGATATTATAATATTCGACCCAACTTTGGTGCTATCCTTACTATGTTTTACGGAAAGAAATTTTGGTTAAGTGTCCAAAATTCATTATTAGTATTGATGGTGAAACACGTACTCATCGTTCGTATCTTTGGTCCAGTGGTTACAGCACATGACTCAAATGCTGGAAATTGCTGGTTCAAGCCCATTAGAGAGAACATTTTTATTTTTCATTTTGATTGTTTATATGATTTATATGACTCCGATGACAGCAGTACCGACACCGCCAGCGAAACTGAATAATGAATTTAGCTACTTGTAATTTATATGTATGAAATTTAAAATTTAGTGAAATGAACTGTGAATAAAAATAACATAAACATATATTTAAAATGAGAAATTAAAAAAAAAAAAAAAAAAAAAAAAAAAACCGAAATAAATGCATAAAAAGATACTTGTGAAAATACAATGAAGGGAACATTGCATAAAAATGTACATACACAAAGTGTTTCTTGAAAAATAAAGACTGTGAACGGTTTCGATCTTATGATCTCCAGGTTTCAAGCAATTGACGATAACCACTGAGCTATCGTGATTTGTGTACATGCGTATGCACGCTTTAAATATAAACCATTTTAATTCCTGGTTACTTTCCGTATACTATACGGAGTGTACCGAAAATCAACCGAAGATTAAAATATTCTGTGCACCGCCCATGTAATCAATATGCATTTGACAGTTCAATAAAATAGTACAATACCATGAGAATGTGTAAACATTTCTGCAAGTAGCGTGTGTCTAACCCAGCTACATGTGTAAAGTTCAACGCTGGGTCAGATTTCGTAACTAATGTTCCCATTTTGATCTAGGTATATCATCTGACATCATAGTTTAAAATTGAGTCAAAATGAAATTCTTGCGCTAGACCAATTTAGTTTGTTAAATGCATACTAATAACTACTCATTCTCTCGGTTACAGGTCGGATGTTTTGCTTATTTTTATTTTTTCAGACATAGTTTTATAGAAGTGCCTGTTCAACCTATACTTAACAGTTATATCGTGTAAAATAAAATTGAAATTATGAATTAGTGTTATTAAACTCAAATGTGTCCATTCAAGAAACGAGTTCATCTTTGGAAAATATAATTGTGTTTTGCTGCGAAATATTAAAAAAAAATCCGACATATATCCAACGTCGCTTAAATGTCTACTACCAATGTCTGTTAGACGTCGTGGTTTTAACGGTTTTTCGACGTTGCATTTAGGTCGCCGAGATCGCGACCTAAATCAAACCAATATCCAACGTCGATTCGACGTCTACTGCCGACGTCTGTTAGACGTCGGGGTTTCAACGTCTTTTCAACGTTGCATTTAGGTCGCCGACGTCGCGACCTAAATTCAACCATTATCCAACATCGACT
>NW_026461125.1:0-66955 GCF_021730395.1 Mercenaria mercenaria | reverse complement strand
CTAAATATCTAAAAGACGCTACTAGTCTTTTTACAAAATTGCTAGAGAAAACTTGATGTTAATATTTGACCTTGGCAGTCTCGGTGAGGAATATCAAAAATAATATACGTAATCAGGTGATTTAGGTGATTTAGTTTTGACAACTGTAGTTAGAAGCAGTTGATTCATCGCAAAAGGGATTGTTATAAAATGTACACTAATTAAATCATCTTAAATTGATAATATTTCCGCCAGACTGGTATCGTTTTCTTAGCTTTCTGTAGTTCACAGTTCCGATTTAGCCTGTTTATCTTCAAACATGACCACTGACGTCGTTTCATTTTCTGCAGAGCAAAAAATGACAAACTTGTGTTCACGAAAACGTTTTTACATAACCGCAATAAATAACACGAAACAACAAAAAAAACCCAAATTAAATCATCTTGAATTAATAATACTTCAGCCAGACTAGTATGATCGTTTTTCAGCTTTCTCTAGTTCGAAGTTCCGATTTAGTTTGTTAAATCTTCAAACGTGACCACTTACGTCGTTTTATTTTCTGCTGAGCGAAAAATAACTAAGTTGGGTTTATAAAAAACGTTTTTACATAAGACTATAAATAACATGAAACAAAAAAAAAAAAAAAGAAAAAAAGAAAAAAACAACAACATTGTTTTCAAATTTATCTTAAGATATCTCCAATGATACATATTTCGACGTCACGTGAAATCGGGGGCAAAGAATTTATGAACGCAAACACGTTCTAACAGACGTCGAGATTCATACTTATAGACATTGGTATTTAAAATAAACTCCAACAAACGTACAAACTTTATGTCGCTTTCGATTCATTCCTTAAATGATCAAAGTACTGAGAGGACTGATGGTGGCAGTGCTTTGCAGTTTCAAGACTTGAGGTAACCCATTCATGTCAGGGAAAGCAGTTGTTCATCGACAAACAAAAACCTTTCATTGCCAAGTTTGATAAAATGAAAAAGATAAAGCTATACAATGTATTTCAATTTCTTCAATACTTCTGTTTGCACTCTATGTCCTGACATCATGTTCTTGACAGTCTAACAAAAACAGGCAAACTTTGTAACACTTTATGAAAGTTTGGAAAAAAGTCAAAATATTCCACTATGTGAAAGTTTAAAGAAACACGATTTCCTTAACAACTGACATTGAAAAAAAACTAGGCTATGTTTTCTAATGTGTACAATACTTATCAATTAAAAATGTCAGGAATGTTCTTTTTTTTTTTCTTCTGTTACAAATAAGCATAATTTTAAAATTTAAAAAGTCGTCATAAGATAACACACGAACACTTGTAATTTTTTTTAATAGATCTATCTTTTTCCATTCCAACTATTGCTAAAATTCAGTAACTGTTTTCTTAAAAACATGCATAAGATGCTATTATTATTCATATTGTTTGTTATGTTTGTTGATCTAAATAACATTGTCTGTTTTAATTTTAGGTTATTTAATATACACCTGTATTTCAAACTATTAATATCATAATATAAAAAATACATTAAACACTATGAAAACCGCAATTCGTCATATCAATGAACCTACCGAACTGGCGTATACAGTTAGGTTCGAGTAAATTAGGATACGAAACGACCGTGGAAAAAGAACAAGATTTCTGGTGGTTCTGCCTTCGAATATCACCACCAGAAACCATTTGCACCCTAAGATAGGTAAAATACATTAATCTGGTAACATAAATCTACATTTGCAGGGATAATTACCAACAAAATGAGGCCAAAATATAACGGGCACCTGTGGCAAGTTATCATCACGGAATGGCGGATTTTCTCTCATAGCAAAAATTACTTGGTCTGAAAAATGATAAAATACGTATATGTACGCGCAATTATAAAAGTATTTTATACATTAAACGATAATTTTCCTGCAGATAAATACCAGTTTGATCAGCGTATAAAAAACTGGGAATGGATTTTTTCTTCAGCTTTTTTTTCAAGGATTTCCTGAACATTATATGTTAAACACGTCATATACATAATGTTCTGATCTTAAGACTAAAGAATCGGGAACATGTTCAGTGTAGAAAATGCCGTACTTTTCCAGAATAAGTGCGTTTCTATTGGCCCTCAAGTGAGGTCGGATTTCTGGAAAAAGTAAAAAAAAATATCTCCCCTGATTTGCCGGGTGGCGTGGTGGTTGCTATTGAAATTACTGCATGCCCGCAAGATTCTGATGCCATAACTTTTGACAACATCTCCATGGATACAAACCTTCCCTAGATTACATTTATATTCAGGATGCTCTGTCCAATTCACAGTGCATATCCATATCGACTGACTCTTTGCGAAATCTGCTATATCGGCGGTTTCTTTGCGTCGGCACCGGCCATTCGTTGCAATAAACAGTGCTCAGGTTGGTATGGGAGGCGAAAAATCGAGCTGCTATCAACGATCATAGGTATGCTGCTCAAAAATAAGTAGAACACGGAACATTAAAATGTCTTTTCTATGTTTTGTAGTGTTTACTTTTTAATTATCAATGATTTTGCTCGCAACTCGATGAAATGTGTTACTGACATGGAACACTAGCCCGACTTTTCCACAGTCTTTAACCTGTTTTTACTTTGATATCATACATATAAAGCGCACTATTTGTATTCATTTATCAATATTCTTCCAAATAATAAAGACAAGTAGGCCGAAATGTAAATGGAATTTTTAAAAAGCCCTTACTTTGGGTTGTGTCGGGGCACCGGCGGTCTCTCTGCATACCAGTTTTTGTTGTTTTTTTTATGCACGGACAGGCTCTCTGCATTACGCACAGAGAGGCTCTATTCTAATGACTATCTAGAAACAATAAAGCTTAATTAATTTTGTGTGTATATCTGACTTTTTATAACTGCCAACCTGTTTATAGCAAAGAATCGCCGGTGCCGACGCAAGAAACCGCCGATAAGGCATATTTCGCAAAGAGTCCGCCGATATGGATATGCACCGTGCAGTTGTATATTAAATTTTAGTAACTATTTCAAATTCAATTCATTTTTACGCAACTTGTGTGGACAAGACATTTTGATTAACGATGTACAGCTGATTTCGATATCAAAATATATAATTATGCATAATATACAACCACGAATAAGGACGGTCCGACCAAGTACATAAACATGCCTTTTAGCTTTAAAATGTTCTTAATAATTGGTGTAAAACAGAAGTAATCTGTTCATACTTGATTTTACGAATTCAAACAATGAGAGAAAAAAACTACTGCCGATTATTTGATTAGATAATATGATAATTATAAATGATCAAACTGTCAAATTAATCCCCCCTCCCCCCACACACACCCCGAACCAAATAAGTCATAAATTCAAACTGACGAATAAATAATGAATTTTTTCTACCTATTCTATTTCAAGTAAAACACTGTTTTTTTATTTTATTTATTATTATTCTTATTATTTTATATAGTATTATTTTTATAAATAACATATCACTTGAAAATATTTTCTTAGACACGCGAAAAGTACATGTAGTTTATTTCAGAATGGTATTTTCTGAATTAATATTTTTAGAAATAACACCTGCACGGAAAAGATATTTTAACAGATTGCGAATCAGGATCTATAGGATGTTGCCGCATTATTTTAGATTCGCATACTGACACTGCGATAAAAGAGTTAATATACGGGAGTGTACGGCATTCCGTATATTACCAATATACGGGAAGAAATACGGGAAAACTAATATACGGGCGTGTACGGGACTTGTATATTTAAAAGTCCGTATACTAGTAAAATACTGATTTTCCTATACTATGAAATACGGAATTCTTGATATACGATACCCCGTATATTATTGAAATACGGGAATTTAAAAAAATGGTTATTCTGATCTGTACAACACTTTATATTTCCCGTATATGTCTGGTGTACGGAAATTGATTAACCAGTACATATTACGAAAATACGGGATCATGATAAACGGTACTGATCGCCGCAAACTGATAAAGTTTCTCCATATACACGTCCACAACGGTGTCGAGACACGGCAAATCTATCGACTTAACAGTGGCGTTGCAATTCCTTTGTCGTTGCTATTTTCACGCAGAATCAAGAACACATTTTTTGAGCGTATTGAAACTAGTTATTGGATTTCAGAATAGGTCACAAGATCAAAACAAGTGTCGGTTTCAGAATCGATCACGTGATCAAATCAAGCGTCTTTATTATTCTTACGCTTAAGTACATCTATTATAATTCATATTTACAATGCAGTTTAGTTTCCTTCAGATACTGTTGCTAATATAAAATGTGTAGATCTATTTAATCATATCTGGATCAAAAATATAATTGCAAAATGCAATATTAAAGTTATGTTTGTTAAATACTTTGGAACTTGTTTTCTTTGTGTTGTCAGGTTGGTTATAAGCTCGACAAGAAAATTGAAGGACGGTTTGTTAAATCTGGGGACACTGCCCCATCTGGGGACACTGCCCCCAAAAATGTGATACTTCATTTTAGATTTTGCTCTTTTTACGCGCTTCTCCTAACTAATAATCTAAGTTTAATTGTTGTTAGTATTATGTTTCTTCTGTGGCATTCTTTAAATAGATGAATGTTTTCCTGACATTTTTTGTCGTGTATTTTTTGCTTTATGTGCAAATGTCATTTTTGTGCTCTGTTGAAAAGACGAACTAACAATTTCTTAACAGTCCTTTCAAGAATGGTGAAGGGGAGTCTCCGTTATTAGATAGTAAGTTTGAAAGATCGAAATGAATAATGAATAACATATTTGCACATTGATCAAGTGACAAAAGTAGTTCCAAAAGAATTATATGCTCAATACAATCCCATGCATAGTTTAACTTTGCTTCCCATGTTTTAAAATTAACATGAGTAGTGAAATATTTGAAAGAATTTTGTCAAGAATTATGGTTAAACAACTTTGCTACCTGTGTCTTAAACGACGGGAAGTGTCAATAAAATCTTACGGAATGAAAGTAATAAAATATTACTTGTTTACTTCATATTTCAAAGGTTTTAGTCTCTTCATTTCTGCTAATACGCTCTGGGTGTAAAGCTGAAGTTAGTCATATATAAACTACCTTAAAACGGGTGCCAAGATGGCTCTCGGTCGCTAACCGGAGTAACACACAATAACAGAGTAAACATGTTTGACATAGTTATTCCTTTAAGAAAATATGCTTACCAATTTTCATTAAGACTTAACAAATAAGTGTCATCTTGAGTGTAAACAAACATTTTCTTTGATTTGACCTAGTGATCTAGCTTTACCAAAAAAAAACTCGTTCAAGATTCTATCAAAAAAAAAAAAAAAAAAAAAAAGAACACAAACAAAAAACAACACAAACATTCTGACAAATTTTGGTGAAGGTTGAAACAAACAAGTTGTCTATATAGTTTAAACAATCTTTTCTTTGATTTGACCTAGTAATACATTTTTGACGCTATGTAACCCAGGTTCGATATCGTCTAATCGTTCATGATATCAATAAAAAATTTGGCGTCTTATTAAATGCCATGTACATCAAATAAAAAGTGCAGCACCTTTTGCATACATGAAGTTTATCTTTGGTTTGACAATGTGACCTGGTTTTCAACCCCAGATTCCATCTTTGCCTAAATTTCATCATGGAAATTATTCTGACCAAATTTCACAAATATATAGTCAAAAACGCTGTCTCTATTGCGCGCGCACACACAGGCACGCACGCATGCACTTTTACACAAGCACATTTTTTTTCTTTGATCTGACTGGAGACCTAGCTTTTGATTTCTTCTGGACTATTTTAAAACTCCACCTATATTTCTTCAATATAAATATTCTCATCTATTCATACTGGTTTCTATGGTGGCTGATTTCTGCCATTTCGCGTTTTCGCCCCGCGACCCCGCCGAGCGAAAACACGAGAATTAACAAGTTAAAATGGCGGGGGCGCGGGGCGAAAACTCGCTATTTAGCGTGGGCGCGGAGCGAAAACTCGCTGTTTAGCGGGGTCGCGGGGCGAGATTTAGTAACTGGTATGTCGGGGGCGCGAGACGAAAGCACGATAATTAGCGCTGCTTAAACGTCGAGTTTTCGCACCGCGCCCCGACATCCAGTTACTAAATCTCGCCCCGCGCCCCCGCTAATTATCGTGTTTTCGCTTCGCGCCCCCGCTAAATAGCGAGTTTTCGCCTGGCGTCCCCGCCATTTTATCTTGTTAATTTTCGTGTTTTGGCTCGGTGGGGTCGCGGGGTGAAAACTCGCTATTTAGTAGGGGCGCGAAGCGAAAACACGATAATTAGCGGTGTCGAGGGGCGAGATTTAGGAACTGGAATGTCGGGGGTGCGGTGCGAAAACTCGGCGTTTAAGCAGCGCTAATTATCGTGTTTTCGCCACGCGCCCCCGACATACCAGTTACTAACTCTCGCCCCGCGACCCCGCTAATTATCGTGTTTTCGCTCCGCGCCCCCGCTAAATAGCGAGTTTTCGTCCCGCGCCCCCGCCATTTTAACTTGTTAATTCTCGTGTTTTCGCTTGGCGGGGTCGCGGGGCGAAAACGCGAAATGGCAGAAATCAGCCACCATAGGTTTCAAATTTAAAAAGTGGTATCAAAAGTGTTAACAAGGTTTCCTTTGATCTAGCCTAGTGATTGTTTTAACCCATATGACGCAGGTAAACATTTTGACCAAGTTTCATGAAGATATGGTCATAAATGTGGCCTCTGGAGTGTTAACAAACTTTTTCTTTGATTTAACGGGTGACCTAGTTTTTGATCCTATATGACCCAGATTCGAACATGACTTATAAGTCATCAACACAAATATTCTGAATAATTTTCATGAGTTTCAAACTTAAAGCCTTTGGACCGTTAGCAAGAATTTCCTTTGTTATGACCTAGTGGCCTATGTCATGACCTCACATGACCAAAATTCAAATCTGGGCTATAATTATCTAGATAAACATTCTGACCAGATTTCATGAAGATTTAGTCACATCTGTGCCCTCTAGAGTGTTTACAATCTTTTCCTCTGACATTACAGGATGGTCTAATTTTTGACCCCAAATAAACCGGATTCAAAAGATCACCAACATAAACATTTTGACTGTCTTTCATAAGTTTCATCTTATACTATTGAATCTAGAGTTTTGACAAGAGTCTCTCTGCATACCAGTTTTTGTTGTTTTTTTTTTATGCACGGACAGGCTCTCTGCATTACGCACAGAGAGGCTCTATTCTAATGACTATCTAGAAACAATAAAGCTTAATTAATTTTGTGTGTATATCTGACTTTTTATAACTGCCAACCTGTTTATAGCAAAGAATCGCCGGTGCCGACGCAAGAAACCGCCGATAAGGCATATTTCGCAAAGAGTCCGCCGATATGGATATGCACCGTGCAGTTGTATATTAAACTTTAGTAACTATTTCAAATTCAATTCATTTTTACGCAACTTGTGTGGACAAGACATTTTGATTAACGATGTACAGCTGATTTCGATATCAAAATATATAATTATGCATAATATACAACCACGAATAAGGATGGTCCGACCAAGTACATAAACATGCCTTTAAGCTTTAAAATGTTCTTAATAATTGGTGTAAAACAGAAGTAATCTGTTCATACTTGATTTTACGAATTCAAACAATGAGAGAAAAAAACTACTGCCGATTATTTGATTAGATAATATGATAATTATAAATGATCAAACTGTCAAATTAATCCCCCCTCCCCCCCCCCCCCCCCCCACACACACACACCCCGAACCAAATAAGTCATAAATTCAAACTGACGAAAAAATAATGAATTTTTTCTACCTATTCTATTTCAAGTAAAACACTGTTTTTTTTATTTTATTTATTATTATTCTTATTATTTTATATAGTATTATTTTTATAAATAACATATCACTTGAAAATATTTTCTTAGACACGCGAAAAGTACATGTAGTTTATTTCAGAATGGTATTTTCTGAATTAATATTTTTAGAAATAACACCTGCACGGAAAAGATATTTTAACAGATTGCGAATCAGGATCTATAGGATGTTGCCGCATTATTTTAGATTCGCATACTGACACTGCGATAAAAGAGTTAATATACGGGAGTGTACGGAATTCCGTATATTACCAATATACGGGAAGAAATACGGGAAAACTAATATACGGGCGTGTACGGGACTTGTATATTTAAAAGTCCGTATACTAGTAAAATAGAGTTTTGACAACTTTCCCCATGATCTAGTATACTGACCTATATTTTGATTCCACTTCACCCATTTCAAACTTACACTTGAGACCATAAAGACAATAATTCTTGCCAAGTTTCATAAAGATTGAGTCATAACTGTGTCATTTCGTGTGTTTACGAGGCAAATGTTGACGACGCACTACGAATGACTCAAGAAGACGGACGCCTGGCAATGACCGGTCTCGATAGCTATAGTGAAATCAACAAAAGAAAAATCATGTCTGAGTTGTCAATAGAAAACTACTTTCTTGTCCAATAAACCACGGAAGTATTCGTATTTCAGGAGGTAGGTTACTTTAATATTTGTATGTGCGCATGTCCAACCGGACGCTAACGTGAAAATTTACGATGACGTTTACGTCAAATTAAATGCGTTTGTATATCCATTCTTCTGAAAACAAATCACCTGTCTCCGATCTGATGCTTTATGGTTTAATAATGCAGACATAATGAATAAACTGCCGCGGAAATGCTTCAAAACAATGTCGCCTTAAAATGACGTCATTGACGTCATGACGTTACGTGTCAGTTACCGCGCAAAATTAATAGCTTTTATTTTGAAAGTACTTAATTCCGTGCATTATCTTTATTTGAACTATTTTCAAACAGCCATTATTTGCTGAAATATTTTTATGAGTCTTTTGCTGTGAATAATGATCAATATTTTGCTTCTTTTATGTAGTTATATTGAAATGTTATGCGGAATGTAAGAATGGATGATGGTAACCAATGTTGTTTGGAATATAGTTGGGTGAACGTTACTTGTTAGGCCATTTTCAAATAAAAAACTAGCAGTTTGATTTGTAATACCTATGTTTCAGTTTCCGTTGATAGTTTGTTACTTATATACTAAAACTGAGATCTAAAATAGCTTAAATTTCAGTAGAAAAGTGTGGTTACTTGATTTGAATTGATGTTACCATGGAAACGGAGCCCGTGGCCTTTATATCTAAATGTATAATGCAAAAGCGTTGACACTGGTCTTTTAAGGAACACAGCTTTTGACATTTTATTTTCATTTTAACAATATCCATTAGAATAATAGCAGCATGCTGAACGATTTTTCATGAAAACTGCCAGACGAAGGGTACTGCTTTAAGTATTTTAAGCTGTGAAATTTGTTTGAATAAATGCAAATAATACGTTAGAAATAAGCTTTTAAAGCTAAATTAACAAGAAAAAAAATGTTCAATATTTTTTTATTAGAAATTACGACAAAAAGCAAGATATAAGCTATTTTAAACATCTCTGTTGCCATGTTACTTTTAAAATAGGGTACCATGTAAAGTGCTTGGTATTTTGCTAATGATATTAACCGAATATTTCATGTTGGTCATTAACAGAATGGTACTGAAGCCGTTAAAAACCTCGTTTTTATACATAGTTTTTTTTTTTTTTTTTAAATGAGAGAAAATGCATTTCCATGGAAACACGAGCCCCACGACATATACATGTACATTTTAAGCTTATGTAAGAAAGCAAACGCGCATACTAGAAAATATATCAAATAAACAGACTTCTACGAATATAAATGAAACTAAAATACACTTAAAAGTGTTACATATCCGTATTTTCCTTCTTCTTTCAATATGAAATACCTTTGGAGGGTCAAACATGGATAAAAATTGAACTTGAAGGGACAGAGATAAACGAAACTGAGATTGTAGTAGTTAAAACATCATATTAAACAAAATACAAAAAAATGCTGCGGTTCAACTAATTTAAATGTATCCTGGTAACAAGGTAACCTACCTCCTTAAGACTGTTAAAGATAAAGCTTCATCATATGGGCGAATTGCCTTCGTAACAGTCACAAACGCTTTCCCGTCTTAAATTGAAATATTTGATAAAAAATGACTGTAACATATAGTCTGCCAGTGGCTACGATTCAAAGCATCCTAGTGTAGTTTTCTGATATTTTAATAATATTTTGATATATCTTTTCGTTGCCGTGCGATCTGGAGGTCAATATTATAAATGAGTAATGTGAAAAAACAGTAATTATAGTAAGGAATTGTTTTACACGAAGAAGGCCCGAAAAGGAATGCAGAACGAATAACCCAAGATGAGATTGTATCCTTATAATATTATGTACTACGCCTAGGTATTTTAAACAAACAATAATTGACCTACCAGAAACGCAGATGGTACCTCCACATTGATCATATCTTACGAAGTTAACATGATGAAATTGCTCAGTCTGGTACATTACAAGCAATTCTAAATGATCACCTGCCTATACTTTGTCAAAGACAAACTTGTAAAAATGTATATTCAATAAACATAAAAATATTGTAGTAAAATCTTTAGAAAATACGATGGATGATTTTTTGCATCAGTTGATGCAATTGTGTGACTGGTCAAATATAAACTGTGAGCTGATTTTCTTTAGAATTTCTGGCTTAGTTTTAAAAGAAACTTGTGCAGTTTTTGATTATATTGCTCCAATCAAACAAGTATGTCTGAATCAAAGAAGTAAACCTATAAAAATATATTTCTGTATGAATGCATAAAATTCAAGCAGAAAAAAAAGAGTAAAAACTGTTTTTTTTTTTTTTTGTTTTTTTTTTTTTTAATTCCAGGAACTTAATTCAGAGAAAGTGGAATGCTATTTCTGAATATTTATCTAACAAATTAGGAAGAGATAAATATAGTTAAAACATCTCTTATTTCAGATAAAATGTTTAGATGTAATAAGAGTTAATATTTACTAACATTGTTTTAAAATCTCGACGAAGAAAATTGATTTGAATATGAGAATAACAAACTATTTCAAACATATTCTTTTTTTCTAATGTAGCTTCTGTGTTAATTGAAAAGCTTCCTTTACTTCTAAACTAATAGCTTTAAAACATTATCGGAAAAATGCAGATTGTATTATAGCAGGGTGACACTCAGCGCAAAAATGGATATGGGGTGGTCACAAAAGATGTCATTTACCAAAATGTTGGCAAATGTCCGCAGTTTATGATTTCTGGCAAAATATATTTCTCAAACTAGTGCGGGCCGCGAAATTCATGATGGCGTCCAAATTCCTGCCATTTTTGTCAGATATGATCAAATTACTCGTTTTTCGTTTAGATATGATAAACAGCATATATTTCATATTATATCAATAAAAGGTTCAAATGAACAAAAACAGAAGAAAAAATGCTAAAATCTTTTCAAAGTCAAAGCCAAATTCAAGGTCAAACCTGAAAATTAGTATTTTACGGCTTTTAGGTACACATTATTGCCTGTATTGAAACACGAACAAGTATGCTATAATACATTAATAGCAGAAATTAAACAAAATGATTACAAAAGGAAAATCCAAGATGGTGTCCACGATGGCCGACATTATCTTTAAAAGCAAAATAATTACTATTCAGTTCATATGGTTCTCAATATCTACACGGTCAGAGCATTTTAGTTAAAACTATAAAAGGTGAACATATTTTAAACTGTCAAAAAGAATGATTATAAGAAAGTAAAAGGTCAAGGTCAAATTCACGGTCAAATCTCGAATGTGTCCTTTTCGTTGTACGTTCTATGAATCCAAAGGATCTTTTCACAGATTTTCTTGAATAGTATTATTACATGTAGTAAGTTCATAGCAAGTGAATATATGTAATTGTTTACCATTGTTGCTGTTGAAAGCAACATAAAAATGACTGATAGAATGTGTTAATATAAAACTTACTAGTACATTCTACAGAAAATTCTAAGATGGCGTCCATGATGGCCGGCATTTTCGTAAACCTTTACAGAGATTATTAAAGTATAGTAAAATATGTTGTTGTTTTTTACATTCATTAACTTTCAAATATTTTAGTTAAAACTGCAAGTGGGTAGAATTATTATTAAAATATTGCATTGTAAGAAAGTTATAGGTCAAATTCAAGGTCAAACATTTAAATAGTGCTGGCTTCCAAACGTAACTGACGTTATTTTTATATTCGGATGGTTGCGTCCATTAAGAGACCCAAAACAGCGTATAACATCTCTGAAGCTGAAATGCGTTAACGTACTTCTAAATTGTCAGGTATTAAGGTAAAATTTGAATTTTCTTGTGAAAAACACGAGGTATTTTTGTATTAAAATGTATTTTAATATGTAAAAATCTTGCAAATTTTCATTGATTATAGTGATAAATTAAGAAATAATATTATATCCCAAACAGCAATTTATCATTGAATAAAATCACTGTTTTGGTCTCAGGTGCAAAGGAAATATATCACACGGTCGCAGTCCGAGTGATAAAATGATATGCATTTAAAGGAAAATATATGATGTTACGCAACAGAAAATCGCGGTTTAAAACATATCATTTTGATTCCAGTACGAAATCAAGGATTATTATGTACATTTTTGACAACATTTACCAGATATGAGACTGTTCTGTGTGGTTTTCTTTCCCAGCATGCCGCTATGACGTTTGACTCTATGGTGTAATTATTGTGGCGTGCAAACAGTGGTTTCTTTCATAATAACACACAATTTTCAGTCCCATCTATTAAATAGGAAAACAAGTCTGGTCGTGTTTGAATTGTTGGCATTGCAAGGCTTAACTTTCATATTTCTTTGGGTTGATGCGGGAGTAGTTGTTGAGGGTGTGGGCAGAGGGTATAAACGGATACTACAAGCTTGGACGGACATACGTACAGACAAAAGTAAATCTAACGGCACCCACATTTCTGGGGGTGCGGGAGCATAAAATCTTGGTCTTGAAAACTGTTATCATGGTATTTATGCCACTCTTTATTAAGCACTTCAAATGGTGATGTAAGCGATAATTATAGTATAATTAAAATCCCGCTTTACAGCCTCCAGATACATTTAACGAAATAATAATCGTTTTTGTTTTGCCATTCCCTACTTTTTTTTCTTTGTAATGGATTTACCTTTGTCTTTGCGTCTGTCCTAAAAGTTAGTTTCACATGTACCTCAAAACATATTTAATCTAACATCTTGAATCTTAAAGAAATATTATATAGTATATATTAGTGTAGTACATACTTCCTCCTCCTGATGATGTGGAATTAGATAGTATTTGTGCACCTGAGGCAATGTTTGGTATTTTACTCTTGCAGATTACAATTACAATTGACTGAGTCAATATATGCATAAAGGGTCTAAAAGTTTTGTGCTGCATATAGATCTAAAATGTGGTTTACGTAGTCTTAAAGGATTATTATATAGCAATTGAAGTTTTGTTTGATATGTTACTCTACCAGACCAGAGTTATGACCCTTAACATTGTTTTGTCAAAATTATGCATACCTTGAATCTTGAAATTTTACAGAAATGTGCTGTTCAAGGTTGTGCACCTTGGGTTTTATTTGGGATATTGTAAACAATTGTTTACTCTTTCAGTGTCTTTTATCTCGTGTTTCTTTGAGATTTTTAGTATGCAAACTCCCTCTTCCTGATGATGTGGTATTAGATAGTATCTGCGCACGAAACAAACAAAAACTTAAACAGGTAATATAAACATCTTTGTCACATCTGTGCCACCATAGGTAGTACTAGCTTCGCAGTGAATATGTGGTTCCTTCAATGTGTATTATGTATACGTCATGAGCATAAACAACACACAGGTTTTGTTTTTTGCAACCTTTAAAGTTTATACTCCAGCAATGAATATTAAAAACATCAATATCAATTACTTAATTGTTTTTCACTGTATCTGAATCCTCTCGAATCTGTGTAGAATGTTTAAATTGACTTTTGTGTATGGAAAAGTGGATTCTATTCAAGTTGAAAGCGGTCGTCTGCTTTTCATTCACTACTGGATGCACATACCATTAAACATGGATTAAAACCCTGTAAAATACCCATTACAATAGGAAAAACCGTTAATTAACCCCATTAATTCTTGCATCACTTTATTTAACATGTTTCACAATATTAATGGGTAACATGTTAAAATACCATTAAAACACCCATATTTTACCATGAATCATGCCATTAAAAATTAAGTTTGGTAGCTAAAAAATTCAATGGCTTTGAAAAAATAGTGAAATTCTGTATATTTTGAATTTAACAGGATTATTCATGGCCCTTAAAATTGATTTAATGCCCATTAAATGTTCAGGTTCTGTACGATTTCATTTAAGAGTAAACTTAATGGTCCTTAACAGCAATGTGATGCCCATTAAATACTTCATTCTGTAAAATGTGATTCGTATATTTTCTTTTTTTGGTTTTTGGCTTGCACTCCCATTGAATGCTTATAATTCCAGTCCCATATTGTTCTAAAATGGACTTTAATCACAATAAATACATACTATGCACACATTATCTATAATATATCATGATGTTATATTTAGTTGCATTTAAGTTATTTCCCCTTGATGCAGTTACGCCATTGTTTTCCAAATGTTTGCCAAATTGTGTTCCTACAAAAAATCGGATTTATTTCAATGAAAGTCGGATGAAAACATATTAGTTTATTTGATAACATCAATCTACATTATTTTGGTAAAGGTAAATATGTATTGATGCATGCCACTTTTCTGTTTTTTGTTTTACCTGTCCAAATAATTAGCTTTTGTATAAGAAAAAGGGTGGGGTAAGGAATTTACATTATAAAATGTGCTCAGACCAGTTTAGATTTTCAAATTAATTTTCCAATCCTTGAGTAGAAACTAAGGTTTATAGAGAAGTGAACAGTACACATGATTGTCTGACTTAAATTCATTTGGGGCATGGGCAGATTAATCGCTTCTTCGTTCCGATGAATCAAAGAGTGTGATACGCTTGACTGGGGAGGGGTGGGGGTGGGGAACTTGTGATGCAATCCCTCAAACATTTGCTCTTAGCTGTTTAAGTGCATGTACCAGAGCACAAAGTACTGAAGTAGAGCTAAGTTGTGATTGCCCATTGTGCGCTGACATTGTCATCAGCAGTTGCTTTTTGAATACACCAGATGCCTAATGTCTGTACCAATAAAAACTTGGTCAGAATTTTGGTCAATATTATAATGTTGAATAGTTAAAACTACCCACATGGTCACTTGACCTATTAAACCGGTACCTGTAAACCTTTCTCAGTACATATGACAGAATAAGGATACAATATGACAATATGTACGAGGCTGTTACATGTGTTTACATTACAAAATCATGAGAGAAAAAAGAAGAAACAAATATTCTTCTAGCTCATGCCAATTAAAAATGTTCATGGAGTTTTAAGGAGCCTGTTAACTTATTTTAATGGTTTATTTTAAGCAGCTTTTCATGGCCATCAAAGTCATTTTAACAAGGTATATTTTACCAGGGTTTTAATATACATATTTCATGGCTTTTTAATGTATGACATTAAAACTATGGTCATGAAAATCCCATTAAATAGTAAGAACTAATGGGTGAATTTTAATGGTGACCTGTTAAAACTCTGTTTAAAACGTTTGAAAAAAATAAGGCCAATTTCATGACCCTTTTAATGGCATGTGCATGCAGTAGTGATTCTGCAACTTTGGCCTTTATAACTCATACAGACAATTCATACATTCCGTTCCGCTGAATGTAATATTTAGTATAATTATAGACAAGCTTTTAGACTATGATATATCTTTTTATGAAATTTTTGTGATTTAATGTAGTCAACTACGTCAGCCTATGTCCTATGCTCAATATCCTGTATGAAAATTTTTAAAATCGATTGGCTTTTGTCTGTATGAAATTAAAGTCGACAGAAAGGGAGGAAATGTGGAAATATGTCTATTATTAGTCAAGTGGCTAGTCCATATCATTTAAAAAAAAAAAGTGTTCCATTGTCTTGCGTGTATGAAAATATCATTACTTTGGTATATCTCAGGTTACTTTATATCTTTTCCGCACCACAACGTAATAAAACGTATAAGCGTCTGAAGGCCTTTTAACGCTTTCATAGAATAAACATTTATTTTGCGGATATTTCTGAAATATAAAGGTACGAGGGGCATTTCAAACGTAATGCAACTGGGGTGATATAAAGCGCGCGTTTGATAGATTTTAAATTATTTACGCGTCATACCCTCAAAGTAATCCCCCTTGTTACGTACACAAAGTTTCAAACGTTTAATCCAGTTCTTAAAGGCATCTTCATACTCATTTTCAGGTATACCCAGCATACACTGATAAACAGCGGACCCCAAGGCCTGTCGGGACCTATACCGTCTACCAGCTAAATGTTTTTTTCAATTTAGGGAACAAGAAATAGTCACACGGGGCTAGGTCTGGGGAATATGGTGCATGTGGAAAAACTCGAACCCTTTCCTTGTTCAAAAACGAGGTCACACAAGCAGACTTATGCGCAGGGGCGTTGTCATGCAACAACGATAGGTCCTTAAAGCCAGTGTGTTGGCGACGTTTGAAACATTGTTTTTTTTAAGTTTCTTTAACACTTTTTCTTTATAAAATATACCAGTCACAGATTTTCCAACCAGTTGCATAATAGGGCCACGTATATAAAAGAAAATAACAAACATTGCTTTCTTAGCACTAATCAATCTTTTGGCAATTGAGGGGCGGCGACAGTTTTTTGTAGCCCATATTTTGTTGTTTATTTTTCTGGTAGGCTCGAAAAAGTGAACCCATGTCTCATCTCCAGTAATAATGTCAGAAAACTGCTTTCTTTGATATTTTGGAAACATTTTAAGCAGTTTTCTGGCGGTTTCAAGTCGGACATGCTTTTGCTTGTCTGACAACAAATGAGGGATCCATCTAGCTGTAATACGTCTCATTTTTAAATTACGTTTTAGAATGCGTCTACGCTTGCGGCTGAAATACCAACTCTACTAGCTATCTGATGAACAGTTAGTCTGGCATCAGACTTAACCACATCACATACTTTGTTAACCATAGTGTTAGAAGTAGCACTACAAGGACGTCCCGATTTTGGTGCATCATTAATGGAGTCACAACCGCTTTTAAACTCCTTAATCCACCTCGTGACGGTGGCATACAACACTTCATTCTGTCCATGAACAACACACAATTAGTCAAAAATCTTCTTCGCTGATACGCCAAGCTGGCATCGAGTCTTTATATAACCTCGAATTTCAGCTGCCTTTACACTTCTCTTGCCAACCATTTTACTATAGTATCAATGACTATATGTTGCGTTTATCACTGTATTAGCGATAATGCTGCGTGTACACCTGTAAATTTGGTATGTCTGTGTAGAGAATGGATGTCTCGCTATATCGGTATAATTTTCAAGAAAATCCCGTGCAAGGCGAGGCCGTACGATAATCAGTTGCATTACTTTTGAAATGCCCCTCGTATGCAGAGCTCAAATTAAAAAATTTGCTGACACTTTAAGACAATATCAGTGAAGATCTTTTGAATAATTTGATGTTCCAAAAAATGGGCTGAATTTGTGTAATTTCCGAGTGCAAACATTTTTCGTATTTCTTCTTAATATTTAGCCGCTCCGATAAAGCAGGTGTTGAGTCATGAATCCGATCAACTGATTAGCCGTTTGCTTTCTGTTGTGATTACATGGATGCCCTAAATGTTTTGCACCGTCTCTGGGGTACCTGTTGAAAATACTATGACTGCCGCTACCTATTTGAAATAATATTTGAAAACGGGGTTAAACCGAAATTAATACAAAGAAATGAGTTTAACTGCGACATGTACCTCTCACAAAATGAGAAACGGAAACGGACAAATGAATTTTGAAGAATAGACATCTATATTTATTTCATAATTTCTATTTAATAGTTTCTGAGGTTACCGAAGTTGAAAAATATCAACAAAATATATTTTTTTCGAAAACTTTGAATTCTCAAATATTCACAGACTTTACTGTATTGTGGTCACAGGTTGATTTTGTAATGGATTATTATTCAAGGATATGTCAAGGACATTGCCTGTTTTTAATTTTGTTATCGGTTAGAAGCGAGATATTCATGTATCATGTAACTGCGAATATCTATAATATGGTGAAAAGTTGCACATTCAATAAGCTCATTTATCAGCACATTTGTATTAAATCCAAATTAAATCAGCAAAGAATAATAATCCTATAAACGTAACTTATTTACTGTACTTGAAAATATTTCAATGATTAATGTTTATGGTACAATATTAGTATTATACAATGGTAAATGTTAGCTCTGTTTAATTTGGTCTCTGTAGAAATGTACGTGTCAAGTTAACCAAACACACTACAAATGAATTAATCATTAACACCACGATATACCAATGTAAAAAAGAATTATTAAAATACATAAAAAAGAAATTAAGGCTAAGTTATTTAACAAGAGGGCCAAGATGGGCCTAGATCGCTTACCTAAGAAATACGTCATAACAGTGTAAACATGTTTGACATAGTGATTTCATGGACACAAATATTCTAACCAATTTTCATTAAGATTGGACGAAAATGTGGTCTCTTGAAGTGTAAACAAGTATTTACTTTAATTCGACCTAATGACCTAGTTTTTAAGCCAAGGTAACCTACATTCATACTTGAAATAGATTTGATCAAGGCAATTATTCTGACTAAATTTCATGAACTTCTACCTCTATCGCATACAAAAGATTTTTCTTTGGTTTGTCCTAGCGACCTAGTTTTTGATCCCAGATTACCCATTTCCGAATTTAGCCTTAATTTTATCAAGGCTATTACTTTGACCAAATTTTATGAAGATTAATTGAAAAATACAGTCACTATTGCATACACAAGGCTTTGTCAATGATTTGGCCTAGTGGCCTAGTTTTTAATCCCAGATGACCCATTTCGAACTCGGCCTAGATTTCTTCAAGGTTATTATTCTGACAAAATTTCAGATGACCCATATTCTAACTTGTCCTAGATGTCATTAAGGCAATCATTCTGACTAAATTTTATTTATATTCAGTCTAAAGTATAGCCCCTATTGCATACACAAGGTTTTTCTTTAATTTGACTATGTGACCTAGTTTTTGATCCTAGATAACCCATATTCAAATTCGACCTAGATTTCATCCAGACAAACATTCTGATCAAATTTTATAAAGAGCCGGTGTAAAATGCAGCCCCTATTGCATACAAAAGGGTTTTCTTTGATTTGACCTAGTGACTTAGTTTTTGACCCCAGATGACCCATATTCGTAACTGGCCTAGATTTTATCAAGGCAATCATTCTGACCATAACTCAATGAAGATCATTAAAAAAAATACAGCCTCTATCGCATACACAAGGAGTTTCCTTGATTTGACCTAGTGACTTAGTTTTAAATCCCAGATAACCCATTTCGAACTCGGCCTAGATTTCTTCAAGGTTATTATTCTGACAAAATTTCATGAAGATCAGTTGAAAAATACAGCCTCTATCGCAAACGCAAGGTTTTTCTTTGATTTGACCTAGTAAACTAGTTTTTAACCAAAGATAATTATTTTCAAACTCGGCCTAGATTTCATTAAGGCAATCATATTGACAAAATTCATGAAGATCAATTGAAAAATACAGTCTCTATTGCATACACACGGGGTTTCCTTGATTTGACCTAGTGACCTAGTTTTTGACCCCAGATGACCCATTTTCTAACTCGGCCTAGATAATCATTCTGACCAAATTTCATGAAGATCAGTTAAAAAATACAGCCTCTATCGCATACACAAGCTAAGTGTTGACGGACGACAGACAGACGACAGACGCCGGACATCGGGCGATAAGAAAAACTAACCTGTGAGCAAAAAATGAAAAGAAAAGAAAGAAAAAGACTAAATGCAACACTATTCAAACTTGAAAAGCAGACTGGAAATGAAGAGTTCAAGTCAGTTAGTTAAAACGATGCGGCAGAACAATTATTATTGCTATTTTAAGAAAGTTAGTTGTAATTAACGATTCTTGTGTAAAGTCGTAAACTACCGAAAATAAATTCTATATATGAATGTAAGAAAAAACCCTGCAAAAATAATGGAAGAATAACCCCATTATTTAAAACAGAAGAAAATCTCCCGCAATTGAACTCTCCCCGGGTGTTCGCCAGTATCACATGTAGGAGGAAACCTCCTGTCGGAGATTTTCAAAACACTTATTTTCAGGTTTAAAATAGAAAAAACACGACATTAAAGACTAAGAATCATAACTATATATCAGAAATTTTGTTAAAACCCAATATGGGGTTTCCGCAATTTTTAAAGTGAGAAGGACCTCCCATGGGTTAACGAAAATCCCACCGGAGAAAAAAATACTCTAATCCGAGGACTAATTTTAAAGTCGTCCCAAGAGTTCATTGTTTGAGACATGTAAAAGAAAACGGCCAATTATTTCTCTATGACACTGGGACTATCTTACAGCCGCCAGACGGCACTTAAAGATTGTTGTTGAGATAGTTAATGAAATTTGTAAAAATATCTTTTCTGAACATAGAATGCCTCAAAGAATAATAAAAACAGACACGGTTTGATTGAGTCTTTTCATGAAAAGTAATGAAAATGAAACAAAACTCTCACCCCTAGCACCGGTTTCAATGAAACTCTGTTAAACATCACTTAAATGGACTCCATATCCGAAAGGACCAGAAAATACAACACTGAATCAAACATTCCAGTCTTGAGAGAAAAGCCTAGACCAGGTAGGATCGCTGAGTCACAAACTTCTAGAATGGCGGCGATTGTTTAGGGTTTTCTTCAACTTATGTCGCAAAGTGACATGGCTGGAGGTAGCTTACCAGTTATGCACCGTTTATGCGTCGGATAATCAGATTTTACATGCAAAATTTGGTACGATAAAGTAAGATCTAGGTTAATCAAACACAGCTGACAGAAGATCAAATGGCATCCAGAGTGACCATAGAAAAAGATTTGGGACGATTTTGCCTAGAAATAAAAATAGGTTTTTGAAGTGTATTGCCAGTGGGAATAAAATTTTGCTACATTATGTATTTTTTCTGAAATAAAAACAGATACCAGCGCGTTTCCCACCTCAAAAGAAGTTAAGGCTGTCGACCTCTGCTTGCAAGTGTATCCTAGTTACTTTGTACGATTCACGTTGAAATTTGGCACATTTCATGCCAAAAGTCCAAACTGTGGGTGGCAGATACAATTTAGAAAAAGACTCGGTTTTGATTCCAGCTGTTAATCGGTACATCGGCAATAGGTCTACTTCCTGATTTACATGGATAACATAAAAGTTCCCGCAAAATAACAAAAGTGTATTGACGTAAGTGGGGCAAGCTTTGAAATGGAACAAGAAAAAAAAATTGACGTTTGAAAGAGAACAATACATCAACATACAGTATTCCGATTGCTCCTCAGATTGAAAACAATATACAGTATGTTGCTGCTGCAGCTATTTACAGCGGATTCTGAGGACATCATTAAAGTATTTGAAAATACTAAAATTATTTTTGTCCTTTGGTAAAGTGATGTATTTATAAATACTAGTTCTCGCATTGTCTATTTCTCAAAATAGTTATTAATTAACAGCTCTTTAAATGGGATTGAAGTATCACAACTACATTATACTTGTACAGAATGCCTAACGTGGAAAACACACTTTCTTTTATTCCTCGAAATAAAAACTTTGCTTAGCGAGGAATTCCCCTGAGCACTGCCTTATTCTGACTCGGAGTACCGGCTGTTATAGTTTTATTACTTTAGCGAAATTTCGTCGAGTCACCCAGAGAAATTTCCTGACGGAAATTCGAGTCAAAATCATACAAGTAACACAATATTATGTGCCGGAATTTTATAGCCACTCCGCTTACGAAATGTCTCTGGTGCTACTCGAGTACCCGTCCTTAATATAAAAACGCGCCTAGGGTCTTCCTCTACCATCAATGCTTATGATAGTGTCGATGTGAAAACCAAAAACTAAAAGAAAATATTGATAGGAAATAAAAGACCTAAATCATCACACCTGTATCAACGTTCAAGATTATTTTCTTTTCAGGGCATACAATATGCATGTAATGGCAACATTGATGCACATATTGAATCAGCGTAAAACATCAATGCTCAATGACATGCTACATTATCCAGCTAAGATCAGTAGAGTTTATGGAAAACGAAATTATTTTAACTAAGGCAAATTAAACTCACAAAGTAAAGCTACTTAAGGTTTGCCTTAAATGGACTCCAGATCTGAAAGGACCAGAAAATACAACACTGAATCCAACATTCCAGTCTTGGACTAATGCGGATAGCAAGCTTAAGGACAGAGTTGCTTGTACTACAGTTCTTAAATAATGGGAAAGATTGTTGAACTGGAATGGTGAAAAAAGTATGATATTTCATAATAAATGTCTTTAAACCAAGCAACACAAAATAAAATAAAAAAAAGAAGACGATAGTTGCAATGTATTTTGTACATGTTACAGTAACACATTTGTTGCAAAGTAACGATTTATCTAACTTTAGGTATAGTCCACGGCCATTCGTAATCCCGCTTGAAAATAGTTGAGAAATACAGCCACATATACCAAATTATTCCTTGGTCCAAGACAAAAAATAATATGTATGTATCTCTTTTGGGGACTGCGACTGGATCCGGAAATGACATCATCAATATGGCGACCGTTTACGAAAATAATACTGCTGAATAATGATTAAAATATTAGTAAAATTGCTTAATATCGGATAATTATGATGTTATTAAACAAGCCAATTGGACATATCAAATATATTATATTTGCACTTTCTCAGTAGAAAGTATATTTAAGTGATTTTAATTTTTTTGTACCCCACCCACCTAATTTACAATGCAGTTTTACATGTCGCTTCTACCTCTTGAAATAAAACATTTTCGACTAATCTTATGACGTTGAATCTGAAACAAGATTATTTCCGAACGTTACAAGAAATATAACATACAATAAGGGAAAATACGTTATTAATATCTGGTTTTAATCAGTAACTAGAAGGAAAGGATTTTGTCGAAAATGCAATACAAATCAATGTCGGCACAAGTAATTGTCTATGCTGTTATTATTAGAACATGTACAGCATTAGAGCATGTGCATATTACATGCATTGTTTGCAATTTTATTTAAACAAGATTTAAGTACGATCAAGACGACTATGCCGGTGGAAATTAAACATATATTTTCTTAAAGTTAGATTCATAATAGTCGACTCAATTACTCAGAATTACAGGTTAATCATATGCATTCAAACTTGACATCAACACTGAAAGCGTTTTACTTAACTCGTCTTCAGCTCCGCGATACCAAAGTATCTATAAACAATATTATTTATTCATTTAAACGTTTATTATGGGCTTTTCGTAATTATGTTAAGCTAATTGCAGGAGGAGGGGCATCAGGGGCAGCGGATAATCATTTCATTTTCTTTCTTTCATCATTCTTACTCTGAACCTGAAAATATTTCTCAACAGATCCGATTTGTGATAAACTCTGATTAATGTTCATGCAACGCATGTTTGAACCGTAAAACTCTGCAGCAATGCATGCATAGGTTATAACATAATAAATACCTGAACGAAGTAAAGCCAATGGACAGAAAACTTAAAACGTAAAATAAAGGAACGTAGTGCAGCAAAGCCTTGGAACAGTCAGTTGCAAAACAATGCTGGTGTGCTTAAACAGTAGTTTGGCAATAATGCTCACACTATATCTCCACGATATTCCAATGTTATAGAACATTATATGTAAACCTAATCCCCCGAGTGTCTTATTCACGCAAGGGAAACTGAGCGCACGCTATTAATTGAAACACAAAAATGATCGAGTAAATATCTAAATTAAATATGTAAATAGCCTCTGGTCCTTCAGTATTATGAAGTTCGTTAAATATCATTATAATATAATTTAGCGTAAGCTTGAAACTTGAAACTTGAGAATTTTCTTAAACGCCTATTTCAACACACAAAGCATCTTCAATGGCGTTGTACACTCATGCATTAAAAACAGTAAAAACAATTCATCAGTATTAACACAAAGTCTTGATTTGCTTCAATGTAATTGCTGTAGTATGAATTTTAGAACAATGAATAGTAGTCTTTGAAGAAGTGAGTTTTCAACTGCTTTTTGAAGATTTTAACTGATTCACTTTGTCTGAGATTTAATGGCAGTTCGTTCCAAAGTTTTGGTCCAACCGTACTGAAGCTTTTGTCACTGAATGTTTTCTTCTTGTTATAAGGGACAACGTAGCATCCTACTGATGATTCTGACGAACGTAGTGTACGTTTTGAAATTTTACTAGACAAAAGTTCTATTAGAAATTGAGGAGCATTACCAACAAAGCAGTTGTACATATAAGTAAGGATCTTAAAATTGATTCTTGCCTGCACAGGTAGCCAGTGCAAGTCATATAATGCCTGTTTTGAACTATCACGCATCTTACGGTTGAGAACAAGTTTGGCGCACATATTCTGAATACGTTGTAATTTACCTACTTCACAATTAGCAACACCATAAAGAATAACATTACAGTAATCCAAGTGAGAAATTACTAATGATAAAACCAATATTTCAGTGGCTTCTTTGGTTAGGTATTTACGGATACTTTTGATCTTGAAATAATTCAACATTGCAGTTTTACATTTCCTTTTTATATGCTCCTTGAAATTAAGTGTGTCATCTAGAAAAGCGCCTAAGTATCTAATACAACTCTGCACTTTGATTTTATCACTGCATATTTTAATGTCTGTGGTGGAACACTTATTCAACTGTTGGCGACTACCAAACATTATAAATTCTGTTTTAGATGTGTTCATTTTTAATTTGTTACTGTTCATCCAATCATTAATAACAGTAGCACAATTTTGAAGGTCTTGAATTGCAGTCTTTTCTGCGATGATTGTTGGCTGAAAACGAACGTTCGCAGTATGGTCATCTGCAAATCCAAACACGGAAATAGATGAGGGTACAATGTCAAAAAGCGTCCCGGCATAGGTCAAATAGAGCCAGGGGCCCAAACAACTTCCTTGCGGAACACTACATGTTAGATCACGCTGAGATGATGATGTTTTATCAACCCTCACACTACAGCTACGAGGTCGTAGGTACGAATCCACCCATTGCAGTGCTGAACCACAAACACCATATTGATTTTTCAGTACGTCGACTGGGATGTCATGATCAACGGTATCTAATGCCGCACTAAGGTCTATAGCTATTAAAGCTGTTACCTCCTGATGTTCCATCCCATCGAGCAAATCGTTCACAAGTCGAAGCAAAGCAGACTCACACTAGTGAAACTGTCTATAAGCAGACTGGTTCTTTGGGAGGAGGTTATGCGTATTGACATGATGATTTAGTCTATAAAGTGCTGCTTTTTCAATTTATTTTGATAAGAATGACAAGTTACTGACTAGGCGATAATTGGCAAATTTCAGTTCAAGGCCAGACTTTTTCAAAAGTGGTCTGACAGTCGCCTGCTTCCATTTTATCGGAAACACTCCTTGTGTCAAGGAAAGATTCACAAGCCTAGTGATTGAAGGCAACAGCTCATTATGGAATGACTTTAAAACATTCGTAGGGAGAATGTCAAGTTCTGATGATTTTGTTTGTAATTGATTGATAAGTTTTCTAACTTCCTCATTTGTGAGTTCTTCAAAGTTTTCAAAAATTGGCACATTTTTCACAACCGGACTGAAGTTTTCAAAATCTTTCAAAGACTCTCGTATTTTCTCTATTTTATCCATAAAATAATCAGCAAACTTATCATCTAAGTTACTACCGTCCTCCACAGTTGGCATGGGGTTCTCAGACTTGCTTCCAGTTAAGTCTTTTACAAAGCGGTAGAGTTTCTTTGAGTCTCCCTAGGACTCGAGTACTTTCTGGCTTATAGTTAACTCCTTTTCTCGTTTTAGAGCATAGTGATAGTTATTTAGGTCTGCTTTGAAGGTTCATAGTCTTTGGGTTGGCGGTATTTTCTCCACAACTTCTCAGATCTACGGACCAGTCGTTTCATGGAATGAATATCCTCAGTGAACCAGGGTATTGGAGCTCTATAAATTTGCATTTTTTCTTTTTTTCGGAGCATGTTTATCAAGAAGTATATTAATTTCATCTTCAAATTGCTCTACGTACTGATCGACGGATTCGCTACAAATGGACATATCTGCGAGATCCTTAGCAAACTCAGATTCATCCATGTCTTTAAAGTTCCGAAAAACAACAGATTTGCTGACAATATTTTCCTTTCTCACCTTAGTTACGATTTTGACAGCACAATGGTCGGACAAGAAAGGACCCGGTTCACATGAAAGTATGTCAATGCCATTGGCAACTTCGGTGATTACTAGGTCAAGACTGTGACCGTGGACATGGGTGGGAAAATCCACATGCTGCGTCAAACCAAGAGCAAATAATGAATTTTTGAATTCCGCTATAGCATTACTATCATCCTGAATATGTAGGTTAAAATCACCCATGAACACGAGATTGGAATACTTTGGAACCACATCTTTTACATACTGGAAAAAGTCCGCCACAAACTGGTTGGTCGTAGCCAAAGCAGGAGGCCTATATATACCCACATAGTGCATGGTGATGTGTTTGAAAATAAGTTGCCATACTCCGTACTCAAAACTTTGAGTCACACCGGTCGACATTCTACGCATGTTAATACCACTTCGACAAGTCAATGCAACACCCCCGCCAACCCTGTTTCTACGGTTTGATACACTAATTTTATAACCATTTTGGTTAAGGTCTGAGGATTCAAATTGGTGTTGTTTCTCATCTGAATACCAAGTTTCTGTTAATATTGCAAAGTCAATATTTTCTTCGCGGAGCAATTGTCCAACAAGCACATCTTTCCTGATTAAGGACCGGCAATTTAAAGTCATACATATAACATTCTGTTTATAACTGCCTAAGGTGTTACAACGTTTTGGATACACAAGATTATTTAGATTTACACCATTTTGTTTCTTAGTCCTTGGGCGACCTGCTTTTTCCCTTCTAAAGTTCATTATCCCTAGGCTTTTTAATCTAGTCAATACATTCTGATAAGGTTTAATCCATTGTCTAGGCACTGAAGAAAATCTCACCAATTGGTCAACACTATACTCTATAACGGTAAATGTGTGATTTGGATCATCCATTATGGTCACTGAGATGGAGTTCACAAAATTTAGGTCACTATGAATCCTATGAAATCCTTTGTTATGAATTGATTGATTCAAAAACACAAATGCAATAGTAACTCCAAAAATTCAATTCATCTGCATGATTAGTATATATTCATAATTATTTCTGCTAAAAATCCAGTTTCTGTGAACAGTATAAATCACTTAAAATCCAATTTTATTGAGAGCCTCAAATTAAGCAGCCTAACACCAGGCGCCACCTATCAATTTAGCTGGTGCTAAAGGGCATGAATTTTTTTTTCACCTTTCTAAACCTCTCAGGAACAAATTTAGTCAAACCAAGTCTTCTATTATCTTGATTATTTGCGTTCTATACTTTCAAGGGATCTTCTTAAAGCTTTTAACAAATCATTTACGCATGTTTCCCATGTCGTTACAGAAAGCAGAATACCAGCAGAACATAATTAAGGATCCGACAAATCAGGAAAGTAGAGATATATCAAAGCAGCTCAGTCCCAATGGCCTTTAAGAACCACCAGTCATGGCGTGCTCCACCTCTTTCGTTGGTTACGATTAAAGAGGAAAGTGTAGCTTCCAGCTGACAAAAGAATGTATATCTGAAAAAGGACATATTGATAACGTTCACTGAATTCTTGAAAGTCGCTCTTGCAAATAATATATGAAGATTATATAAAAGTTAAGGAAAGTGTATTTATTAAACGTCGTATAAAACCGACAAACAACATGACCTACAGCTGATTGTGACAAACTACAGTCGAGTCCACTTAATACGAACTCGCTTGGTACGAATTTTCGGCTATAACGAACAAAATCCGGATTCCCCGGCTGAATCCTTCTATTTCTTTGTAAAATTATTTCGATAATAGCGAACTCGCTTCATACGAATTTTCGGGAGATACGAACACATTTTGGAAGTCCCAATGAGCTAAAATGTTATAAGTTTCCATTTTTTGATACGAACTAATTTTAGAAGTCGGCGGTCTTTTTTTTTTTTGCTACGCTTGATCTTTTAACAGTTTGAATCTCTACAGTGCTGATATTTAGTCGAAGTGATTATCACCTGTATTCGATAAATACATAATAATGAGATTAATGTATCCAGTTATTTTATTCATTACAATCGAGTCCAAGTAATAATGTCTTTAGCAATTCAGCGATAATTACTTTCATTTGTACACCTCTCCATGAAAATATAATTTCATTGTACGTTTTAGGGCTATATAGTGTACTTTTGGTATCAAAAATACAACATAAAATTACCAGTTTTTTTTTCAAGTAAATGTTTGAAATACCATATGTAAAGTACCTGTTGCAAAAATGCATTGACATATACACGTTACTGTATTCCTGTGTATCTATATGTGCTAGATAGATATGTGCTATAAACACTTGGTGATTCAATACATTTGTACATTAAAATTTATTTTTCATACATTTTTACGTGTTTAAGTATGAGTTATTTCATTGTAAACTGAACACACTCACTTAATCAGTTAAAACTACTAATGAGCATCTATTCACTACTGTATTTTATTTATCGGAAGCTATTCACCGGCGATACCGGTGATACTGCCCAACTTGCTCGTGCAAATTACCTGGTAGTCATACATTCGTTAATACGAATTTCGTTTGATACGAGCACATTTCCCAGGTCCCGAAGACTTCGTATAAAGCGAGTTTGACTGTACGTATTTATCTAAGCTGACATATTGCAGAAGATTGTATGGGGAACATCCCCATCTTAATAGAGAAAAACTCCAGTAAATAAACTTGAAAATGTACATCAATTTAGGATATGGAGATATATCAATCCCAAGCGATGCAGTAATGTAGTCTTTGAATTGTTAGTTTCATTTAATAACTACACCTCCCTGACATAAAAAATGTTAACTATTCGAGCAAAAATTGATTTTTTGTATTTGAAAATTTCATCAAGAATGCGTAAATTGCTTTTCATATAGTAGCCACACATAACTGTGTTTAACGTTTTCTAAATCATACGACAAGCTAGGCAGAAGTAGTTCTCATGGATTACTTATTATCTCTCGAAAAACTGCATTCCCTTACCGGACATCGTTTAATAAGGAGATGCTTTGACAAATTGCCTCACAGGTTTACATGAAACTTATTTTTAGCAATGTTACAGGCAGGAAAAGGCTTAACTGAGATTAAATGCACAAGAACAGGTGTTTAATTAAAGTAGTTCCTTTGTAATTCATTGGATTATTTGGTAGAAACGTATAAAGAGTAAAGGAATCATATGAAACGACGGAACAGCACACCCTGTAATTGCTGGATTTTAATTTTTCTGGGAATGTTTTTTCAGAATCTGCATATACTTGTCGCAATATATATTTTTTCACATGAGGTAAATATCAGTTCGACATGAAGTTATACGTTTTAATAAATTAGAAGTGGTACATGTATTAGAGGTTACATTATCTATGAAACGAACATAATCTAATTGTATATGCAATTAAGGAATCAAAATTAGTATTGCTGATTATATATGCGAGCTTTGCTTGAAAATACAAATGAAGGGATGTGATTAGTGACCAAATCTTGTTTATTGAAAGGACTCAATGTGAAGTTTTTAGTATTATAAATTTTCTTCTGTAAAACGTAAATATACTGTAGCGCTATAAGACGATGACATCATAGGTCACTAGTATGCTGGACAAAAACATTCTTGGAGATATCTTCTGATGATTCCTTTCGTAGATGTCTTTAACTTAATTGTAATTGATTGGATTTATCAATTTCAATAGGAGAATATGCATTACAAAATAGTTTACAACAAGCTGTAAATGCATTAGAAAAAGCATTTTTAAAATTGTAACAGATATTTTTTCTATTGATTTCAAGTTCTGACCACAGTGTCGGGGCATTAAGCTGATCTGACACACTCATACAGATAACAAGGGTATATAGATACATATAATTATGCTAATCGACTATTGTAGTGATAGATTATCAGACTATTTTTATTTTAAATTGAACAAACTGCGCCATTAAATAAACATTTGCTCACTTAATATCGTTATTCGGTCGTTTTTGTCATTTTTTTTATATATATGGATTTTTTTTTTCATTTTAAGCATCATGAATTCCATCCTTTTCCATAAAAGTGTCTTATCTGCTAGAATAAACGTTTACATCACTAAATATATCAATTTTGCAATCATAACATAGTTTTCAAAGACGTTGTCACCTGTATTTATTCAGCAGCCTACGAGTTTTTATTTTCTCTTAAGCGGCTATATTTATGACTTCATAACTTTTTCCAGTCGCGTGTCTGGAAAGAGATACATGGGATATTACAATAACTCACTTCAATCTACAATGTGGTACAGGTCTCTATATTTCTCAATATTTTTCTCACGGCGGCCCATATTCCCACAATTTGACATGCACTAGTAAATCAGTTTCTGTTGATTGCCCATTTAACTTCGAATAAATCTTTCAAGTCAGATTGAAAGATATATATTGAATTGATATAGCAAATGGCTCAGCCAGTTTTGTATTTCCTCTGACTGGCTGCTTAACAGGATTGACTGTAAGTTCTATTTTAAGTTGTTTGGTACCTAGACTTTATACTTGTTTTTTTTTTTGCCCATGTCTAGTGAAAATGTAAGTCTAAGACGGCATTGTAAATCTGTATTTATTTCTCAAAATATTATGTATTTCAGATCCACCGGAAAGTGGTCCTGTAATAGTTGGTTACGAGAGCGGTAAGGCATATCCATTTATTGAATTTGATCAGGCTGAATTCTCTTGTTCTGTTACTGGAGGTAACCCACTGGCAACATTAACCTGGAACTGTTCCAACAGCAAACCTATGTCTACATCACTTGTAAACCAAACGTTTGTAAGTAATATTATCTGGAAAGCGATTCGCCATCAAAGTGTATGCTCGTGCGAGTCAAACCATATATTCAATGGTACACAAGCTACGACTGTCACCCTTGATGTTCTATGTAAGTTGATTTTAACCGATTAAGTTACTGTATATTTGTACGAAAAAAATAACAATCTTGATATTGTGCTATTAAATGAAGGATTCATGTTAATATGCTATAACAATAGCATTACGTACGTTATTATACCCTTTCATTTTCTTTTTTATTATGCACTTAGCCTGTCCGAGAACCAACAGTAGTCAAAATTAATGCCATCTCGCCATGTATACTCTATCAGTATAAGTTTTCCTACAATTTTATTAAAATGTAATACGCAAACAATGTTTACAAAATGTCTAAGGTGTCAACTTAAAAAAAAAAAAGAAAAGAAAAGAAATACAACTGAAAAGATATTTTCCTAAACAGATACATTTAAGCACGATATGAATTTTATATCTGGAAAGGTGTTCGTTTAATTTGTTTTGTTTTGGGTTTAACGCCGTTTTCCAAAAGTATTTCAGTCATGTAACGGCAGACAGTTAATCCAACCAGTGCTCCTGGATTCGGTACCAGTACAAACCTGTTCTCCGCAAGTAACTGCTAACTTCTCAACATAAATTATCAGAGGTGGAGGACGAATGATTTCAGACAGAATCCCTTTTTTTTTAAATCGTTACGGAGAACATACGTCCAGCCCGGGAATCGAACTCGCGACCCCGCTTTCCGTAGACTAACACTCTCCCTACTGAGCTTAGCGGGCGGGCTAAAGCGCCTGTTTAAACATTATTGTATTTTTCTAAAACCTTCGAACTGATTCATTTATAATTCATCCTTAAAATTATTTCCAATATAATTTATCTCCACGTAAACTATTAGGAGTACAGCAGATGTTCTAAATAAAGTAACGTAATACACAAACGATAATTCAATTGCTTCGATTGTCTTTGTACGCGTACGTATATGGATAGACTTAATTATCTCTTTACCACTCCATTAAAAAGTTGAAATACTGCATTCATCTGTTGACGAGTAGATGCAAGTAACATCGTCTGTTTAAAGAAAAAGGGAAAGATATGATACCCCGAGTCGGCCCGAGTGTTCCTCTTTTATAGTTATAGCACTAGCGTAAAGAGTAAATAGAATTATAAAAGAAAGTATGGACTTAATTAATTCTTTTTATCGTCTATTTTCTAAACAATTCAACTATGAACAATTTACTGACTTTTTGTTGAAACAACACAGAAACTAAACAAATATTTCCTCCGGTTCTCATACTTTGAGCAATCAATTAAAACAAAACACCCTATAGTTTCTTTTCCAAAGTAAGATATATACAGGAAATGAGGTAATTTTGAATGTTAAACGTAAGAGAAAACAGTTATTAAATGTGTGTAAGGTAAGTTTTAAGGTTGTTTTTTCACACAAGCAAAGTTGATACTTCAAAGCATTTATAAGAGATCAATGATAGATGAAATTGTCCTTATTGATTCAATGTGTCAAAAACGATAATAGTGATTATTTGTAAAAACGTTACAAAGCAAAACAACTCCAGAATCGATCCGTGTTTGTTCACGAGTGGTAATAAATGTGCAACATGCATCATCATACAGGAGCCGGCTTAGGCATTGTTTTTGTTAATATGCATGTACTTAAAATGACCTCCATAATAGGAAAGTACCAGAAGCCTTTAAATTCGGAGCAACATTTTACGAAAGTCACACCTTAGACGGCAGTATCACAAACAAGCGCTTTATAATTTTAGTGAAAATCTTAATATGAATTTTGTTTCATTTTCTCATGCACATATTAGGTCTTTCGTCAGTGCAAGAGGTCATAAAACATAAAACTTTTTTTTGTAGATCCTCCTGAAACCCCAATGATCAATGTCTCAATTAAAAACGGTAATAAAAAAACAGCCACTGGCAGAATTCACATCATTGAAAGGGAGACAGTCGAATTGGAATGCTATTCTAAAAGCAGACCAACAGCTAAATACACATGGTTTGTAAATACAACAAACAAATCACAGGAAAATGTGTACAGGTTGATCAATATAAGTCGAAAAGATGCAGGAAATTATACATGTTACGTAACTAACTTAATGAACAGGACATTTGGTGATGCTGAAGAGGGCAATAACAGTTCAAATACATTTTTAGATATATTATGTAAGCATGCCATTCTTATTATCATAATGTATATACTTGCAGATCTTTGTTAAAGACGCATAAAAAAGCTATACATACTTCAAATAAACATTTTACCACTCGGATTTATTCCCATGAATATGTTTTGGAAAATTATGTTTTTATTTGCCTTTTAATAAACATTCGAGTGAGGACCACGTGTTAGAAAGGCATACAGCAAAAAATATTTTCATCCTTAAACTAATTGTATGATTATTATCATTATTATTATCATTCCTCTTTGTTATCATTACCACTACTATCAGCAGTACCGTTATCGTTATTTTAAGATTGTGTCTCGATTATTATCTGGACTATGAGTGATTGACATGAGATAGTAAGCGCGTGAACTAATCCGTATTAAAACTACGGTTTATTCGACGATGGTTTTTATTTATTTATGTTTTGACACAAGTAATTTAGAAGTAAACAAAATGTTTTACAGATCCATCCGTTGTGGGATCATTGAGCGAAACAAGTCTCAAAGAAATGTCAACACTGAACATTACATGTCCAGTTATACCAGGAAACCCTGCAGCCACTGAAATCTTTTGGACCAGGAAAAGTGATCATGAACGTTGGAATAACAGTCAATTGATTATACTAAACGTATCAAAAACAGACGATGCCGAGTACACTTGCACTGTTTTTAACGAGATGATTCCTACTGTCGGTGAAACTACTAAAACAGCAAAAACCAGCAAATTTCATCTAAACGTTTTCTGTAAGTAAATGTATCTTTTTTATTTCCCTTCAGTAACAGGATAAATGGATTATATATATATTTGAATCATCATCCTGTTGAAATTAAGCAAGACGGTCAAGCCCTATGTTACACATCTGGCTTCGACAATTTCGAAGATGGACCAGCTGTACAAAGTAATTTTTTTTCAGAGTTTTGCACTTGACTAAGTTTTTTATGTGAGACATCTGGAATTATATATACTGCCTGGACATAAATTTGACCAGAAATGGATTTGGACTATTCCTGTATAACATTTTGGAATGGACGGCTAATAAACATGTTCAAGGTATTTGAACTGTTACTTTTAGAAATATATTTTTTGTTAATAGTTGCTGGTTTGTTTTTCTGTTATTATTTCTTTTCTAAGTCAAAAGCAGTTGTTACTTTAAGACATGTCAATGGAAGGTAAAGATGTTAAGCGGAATTTAAGATGTATATATTTGAATTTATTTTAATTTATTTGCAGTTCCTGCATTTATCAAATTATTCTCTGAATCTGGGAAATACTCCAGGGAGGATATTGTGGTAAACGAAACGCAAGAGGTGACATTTAGTTGTGCTGCGGAAGCTAACCCGGCCTCAGATATAACCATAAGAAGTCCACAAAATAAAACGATCGCAATGGTTTACAAAACAAATACCCTACATAGTAAAATAACAAATTTGTCCTGCATAAGTGCTGGAGAATATATATGCACTTGCAGCAACAACTACACGAATGGCCATCCTTCAATCTCAAAATTGACGCTTATTGTGAGATGTAAGTAGTGTGCCAGTAATAATAATAATAATAAGTATAACAAAGTACTTCTTACGATCAAAAATGAAATTTAAGAGACTGTCGCCTTCTAGAGTTTTCATGTGAATGCATTCAAAATAAACAAACAGAAATAAAACAAGTAAACTACGAGAATGAAAGAAAGATATTAATATCTATCTATAGAAAACGACACGACACGATAATTAGCATTATCCATTTTCCATATTATAGATATGAAGATACTATGTTCTAACGTTTTTCGTACATATTTGTACGCCTCATTACATAGTGGGAAAGAAAACGTTGCATTCTTTCTTATGAAGTCCGCTCAAATTTTATAACTAAAATTGTTACAACACCCAAACCTTATTGCGAGTTGAATATAGAAAGAAATAAACTATATGTAAGCGAGGTAAGTAACATTTCCATATGCAGCATGTATCTCTAATATCCAAAGGAATTATTTCAGTAACTGTATTAAATCTTTTAATTATACTTATGTCCTTTTTGTCCATGTGGTAGACCTTAAATAGGGCCATTTTAGAAGAAAAACCGAAAGTTCGGTCTACATATATATATACATGAATAACCTGGTTTGTTTGAACATTCCTTTGTTGATGATCTAAGATCGTTCCGAGATTTTTACAAAAGAACGTTCCAAGATCCCATGTACATAACGGCACTTTACGGAATGAATAAAATTATGTTCAAACATGCCAGGTATTTTAAGGATATAAACTATTATGAAAAGTTATGAATTATTATCAAATGTTCATTTAGCATTTATACATCGAACTTTACAGGCGGTATTTACGCCGTTATTTATTGTTTTGATTTATGCTACCATTGAAAAAGTTTTTTTCAAAAAGCCGAAAGTGCTCGGGTGTATTATTAAATTTTTGACACTGTTTGAACATATTGTTCTCATGTGTGCACTAAAGGAAACAGAACAGAACAGACCTGTAGGATTTCATCTGTCTTTGATTTATTTTTCTTTCTCCTCTTTATGGTTAATATTAATATTTGCAGGTGTGAATATAGACGTTCATTGGAAATATGAAAGTATCAATTGTCCAGTATACGTTCCTTACTTTCTCTTCTCCAAACAAAGGTTGAAATCGAAATAAGGTATCAGTTTTCTGATCAGACGCTTAGATTCAGTCAGGATGTTCGTGATAGCATTTTGAAAACAGAGTATCTTGACATAAAACATTAGCCATTCAAAGTATTAATATGAAAAACACCGTAGAATTTTAATGGGTTAAATAGTAACTTCATCGGTCGTAGTATAGATTACGGTATAAGACTGTTGGAATGACGCGTTATCTTGGATATAGCGGTCGCCATCTTATAACTTCGATTTGACTTTGAAAGCAATTAGGAAATTGTACGTATAAATGGAAGAAACCATTCTAAGCCACACATACTAGTGCATCTGTCTGGATTTTGAATGCCAATTTAAATCGAAAGCTGCAGTATTTAAATGAGTAACGTGGGAAAAGAAGGACTCGAGTTCGTTCCAAATATATTCGTAACCATGAAGGTCGGCTAGACGTGGCTACTCTGAAATAAAACAACTGTAGTACTGACTCACTAGGACATTTCTAATATTGCAGAGTATGTGCCTTAATAAGTTGTAAGGCTTTGAACAATTTTACAGTCAAAAGAAAAGAAAAAAAAAATGTTCACATGAACTTGTACTGTAATGATTAATCAAACAATATACCCAAAGAGTAAATGAGAGTATGGGCCCTCCAAGAGTCATTTGAGTCGTTGCAACAGTTCTAAATGTTCTTTTCTGGTTGTGAAAAAATGTATGATTGATTTACACAAATTTAGTCTAAGGACTTACTAATTGACGTAAAACTATTGTTATATTCATTCTATACAAACCATTTCAGTCAATAATATAATATATATGAGCCGTGCCATGAGAAAACCAACATAGTGGGTTTGTGACCAGAATGGATCCAGACCAGCTTGCGTATCTGCGCAGTCTGGTCAGGATCCATGCTGTTCGCTTTCAAAGCCTATTGGAATTAGAGAAACTGTTAGCGAACAGCATGGAACCTCACCAGACTGCACGGATGCATGTAGTTACTTTGCAAGATAAAGGTCATATCCGAGGAAAAGTAATATAAATCTTTTTACAACTTGTCAAAGCAAGACTGGTTTTATGAAGAACACTTATGATACTCATTCTGTTCAAAATATTCAAATTTTGTCTCTGTGAAGGAAGTGGTTTAATTTTTGATAACTTACGGAGGCTAGAAACATTTCACCTGATCATGTCGAGTGATCATGAATATTGTTCAATGACATTATCTAATGACATACTACTTTGTAATGGAAATTTCATTTGTTAGAGAAACGCATGGTTCAAATTTGGAAAACATCAAAATTAGAAAGTTTATGCTTTTTTACAAGACTATATACATTAGACCAGGCTTAATACTCACAGCAAACGTGTATAGCTAAAGACATTTTAAATGTATACTATCACTAAAACTGGAAGTACTTGTTAGACACGACTGCTACTCATTGATATTCATTCATATTTTTATGACCATCATTTGGTATATTTCTTAAATGTACGTATCCAATTAAGTATAATTTTGAAGTAAAATGCGATTTTATTTTAATTAAAAACACACACACACACGTCAGATTGTACGTTCCAACATAGCAATATATGTATATGTTCTGTTTTTTTTTCACTATTATGTTCTACTTGTTACTTGGTTTGTTATTATGTCACACTCTCTAAATAAACAATGAAATTAAAATAAAATCTTGAAGTCTTGAAAATCTTGAAATACATTGTTTTGTTATGTTTAAGCAATATGTTTACTAAAGTGTTTATCCACCAACCATTTCTAACTGACTTCAGCATTGTCAGGTTGGCTTAACTTTACAAGTTATAAAGAGCTGCCCATACTCGATCATGCGTCAGTGTCCTTTTGCTTCCGCACTTTTTTAAGGTTTTAATGCACTCATTGCTTGATAAAATTGTTTCAAGCTTAAAATAGGCATTCCTCATCATTCCCCTTTTTAGCTCACCTGAGCCAAAGACTTATGGTTAGCTTTTGTGACCGTCGTGTGTCCGTCAACATTTTCTAAAAGATTCTTCTTTTTCAAAACCACTGGGAAGAATTGAAACAAATTTCACAGGAATGATCCTTGCGTGTCCCCTTTCAAAATTGTTGAAAAAATTTAATTCCCTGCAGAACTTTGGTTACCATGGCAAGCGGAGGGTAAAACTTCTTGTCAAAAACCACAGGGCCTAGGACGTTGATATCTGATGTGTGGCATCATTTTGTGGTCTTCTACAATGATTGTTCAAATCATTCCCTTAGGGTCAAATATGGCCCCGTCCCCTGGGTCACATGGTTTGTAAAGACTTTCATTGAGAAAACTTTGAAAATTGCCTTGTACACAAACAAATTGTCTAGGGTCTAGTTGGTATGTAGCATTTCCTAGTAGACCTCTACCAAGATTGCTCAAATTATTCCCCTGGTCAGATATAGCCCGGCCCCGGAGGTCTCAAAAAATCTTCTTTTCCGAAACCACAAGACCCAGACCTTGTTACCAAGATTGTTCAAATTATTACTTTAGGATGAAAGGAGCGCCCTTTCGCCCCCTATGGGGGCCACATCGTTGTTATGCGAGAAATAGAAATATAAAACCACTACATTTTGCCGACGCGAAAATATCCTAAAGTACGGTAACACAAGTTCAATAACTCTGATACCAATATGTCATGAATTATGCCCACTTTTACTTAGAATTTCAGGATAAAGCTTTCATGTACTTTCACGATTGCCTCAGTTCATACTAAATAAATTGATTTGATTCTAAGTTTAAACAGTTATTCAACATCGTCACTTACATCATATGACAACATGACCATAACTCTTTCACAAATATTTAATGAATTATCTCCTGCTTCTACTTAGAATTTCAGATTTAAGTTTTGATGCACTTACACTCTAACTAAGTTATTACTTAACGGATTTGATCCAACTTATCACCCACATCATATTACACAAGATTTATAACCTTGGTACCAATATTTCGTGAATTCATGTTAATTTTGATGCATTTTCACTACATCTCACAGTTACTGGGAAAACCGTTATTTTAGATATTTACGGGAGCTGAACAGGATCGTAAATTTCCGGAATTATCTTTGAAAACAGTTGCTGGATCTTTTCCCGTAATATTTTACGTTATTTTTTGATAGTATGGGTTTTATTCATTTCAAATTTATATGAAAGTCATGTAAGCTCTTTTTTCATCTCTGCTGTTTTTCCCTTTGTGTGTATGTGTGTGTGTTTTGTTTTTATTTCTTTTGTCGTATTCAGAGAATGATTTAACAGGGCACTTTTAAAAGTGTGTTTACACAGAAATTGTCATATACACGTGCTGTTAATACGCCTTTTACATACAGTATAACCATTAAATTGCCAACGATATACGTAATATAACAGATATATCGAAAGGAAATCAAACAACCCTGACATTTCATGAACATTTAACAATTTTGGTGGACTATACTATTTTTAAAGCTTTTTACAAGTTTTAGACTAAAATACACAGTTGTGTATGTGTTACCCACGATTTTATTAAGTGTCAACAGTATATACTATTTTTAAAAATGCACTTAGAATTTTTCACCCTGTAATGGAAATAAAGATTTTGATCAAGACTTTTTAAAAAGTGTAAACCTAAAAACAGAAGTTTTAAAAGGATAGCCTTTAAATATTGACAAACATTTACTACACCTATTCAGTCTTTTTGAATTTCGTCAGTCTTAAATTTGATAAATCTACACGGAGTTCCTTGCGTACTGTCTATTTACATATTTATCGCTGTAAAATTGAAATTTCATATTTTAAAAAGTAGCAAGAATGGCGAGAATATGACGTTTATAACAAAATTACCCTTATTTGACCTTTAACCTTGTGCTATGACAATACTATGGCCTTATGAATATCCCCTGAAATTTATTTTTTTATACAGTTAACACTGGACATCGTTTGTCATTAACAAATAAAGCCGTCAAGGGTAATTTGTAGGCCATTTGTTGGCTTTTTTTATACTTATAAAGGCACACCAAATTGTGTCACTCTGTATGTAAGATGCAGTATTTTCCATGTCCAGTTAATTTCATGCATTATACATGTTCTTGAATAAACACGTCTAAATAATATAGTAAAATGCACCAAAATGTCTAGTTTAGTTCTATCATAAATTCATTATCATATTTAAATACATTCATCAATCTGACTAAATTTATCGCAATGAATCAAACATATAGGGAAATCGGTCATTTGGTAGATAAAAAGTGAGAAGAATCTGGGTTACACAAACTGGCCTACTAGACGTATATACATGATGTATCTTGTTTATAAACAAACTGGTATATCTTTTTTAAATCGTGTTGAATTGTAAAATATAAACTAAGCCTGTTTGTAATTCTAAAGTTATTTTATTGGCCTTACTTAAACAATATATATACACTTACTAATAGTTCTAGTATTCAAACACGGTGTCTCGAAATCGAAGGGATCGATAACTGAAATTTGACATAAAATATTTTTCCACGTGTATTAGACACTCGACTTGAAAACATTATTTCGAATGTTAAACTAGAACATGTAAATTCTTAGTATTTTCAATATTTGTTTCGATACACTAACTATGGCACAGTATTCCTGTATCAATTTTACTTAAATATATCCATAGTTTCATTGATGTAAAATTTAAAATTGCTCCAGCAAAATTTTAGTAAGTGCTTGTATGATAGACAGATAAGGAATTAAACTGATTATATATACATATATATATATATATATATATATATATATATATATATATATATATATATATATATATATATATATATATATATATATATATGATAATTTCCATTTCCTTATGTTTCACTGAAACTATGAAATGTTGCTATAACTTTCAGTTTCAAACATGCTTCAGCATAAAGAAAGGCCGATAACATACGCCTATGCGTGAGCATATCATACATGTATCTGATCACACGAGTTATTGTTTTATTTTCGTGGTAACCACAATGTATGGTAGAAATAAAAAAAGAACATGTTATCTAAAGCAACTAGTATATATTAAGATGTTATTTTTTATTGATGTTATCTGTATCGGTTTCATAATAAATTAATAAATTACAGGTCCTCCTAAACCTTTGTCTGATAACGCTAAAGATGGAAAGATTGCAGCTACCCTGCATGCTCAAGTAACACTGCAATTTACAGCTCGTGATTACCTAGATGAATCTAACAAAACGACGTTTATGTGGTTCAAGGAAAATGCCACAATAGAAAACGAAGACCATAAATTTATCATGTCATCACAAAAGTTACAGTCTAACTTATCTATAACAAACATCACGGAAACCGACTTTGGGATATATAAAGTTCGTGTCTCAAATACCGTTGGACATTATAATCATTCTTTTGAACTTGTAGCAAGGGGTAAGTGTTCAAGCATATAGTATTTTAATTTGTAAAATAATTTCTAATGCTTAAATATCTCAACAAAATCAAGAAACAGTTTGATTGTTTTAAAAGAGGTATAACTTCATCACGTAATTTCATTTTTTGATATGACTGTGATTGAAAATATCAATTTATAAAATAAAAACCTTAAAATGCTTATACAATGCGAAGATAAGTTGTACTGTGTCAAAGACTGGCTTTGAGCAAATAATTTTCATTCAGGAGAGGAATGCCAAATTACTTTGACGTAGAAATTGTTATACTATGTTAACGCATGAATAATATTATTTGGTTGTAGTTGTCTGGTAAAATGAATATCTTTGTTGTAGATAAGCCTGAAGCGCCAACGAACTTCGCTTACATTGTTGACTCAATCACTGATTCATCAGTTACTTTAAAGTGGATGCCTGGATTCAACGGTGGCTATCCGCAAACCTTCATTTTGCTTTATAAGAGATATACGCAACAACAATGGCAGAACACATCTGTTAAAGATGACGGAGCCAAAGACATGATTTATAAACTATCTGGTTTGTTTAGTATGACGGCGTACCGAGTAAAAATGTTTGCAAGCAATGAAGAAGGAGTGTCTGCTGACACTGAAACTCTCCATTTTACAACAAAAGGTACGCATTCAGGTTTTTTTCGGCCTTTTTATAGCCGTTATTTGGCTATATTCCCAATGCCAAAAAGTATGTATTTTTCCCAAATTCCCAATCTACATTCTGAAAAAAATCATCAAAATTGCACAAATATTGACCAAATTATGAACAATTTTGTAATGGCAATATGTTAAAGAGGTTGTACAATGTGAAACAAGTGTATGAGAAGGTGCTTAAACACATCCTTACTATAGCCTATGGGACTAAATATTTCCAAATTTGGAAGATTTACGCAACAAAATTCCCAATAATGGGGGTATAGACTATGTTCCCAAAACAGAAAGAAAGAACCCTGGCATTTTACGTTTCCCCGACATTGGAAGTTTACCTCTTTATCAAGTGTCCTGATCCTGTACGTTGTATAAATCCACCTGTTTTGCACAGGAAGGAGAGCTTTGGATCGCGGGGACGCGAGCTCGATCACCGAGCGGTTAGTATGCTCTCCGTTCAGATTTGATAAAAGATGAAATTATTTATTATCCACCTCTGATAATTCAGGGAGGGGTCGGGGTGATAGTTTGTAATTATTTGCGAAGAAAGGGTTTGTACTGGTACAGAATCCAGAAATTTTGGTTAGGTTAAATGCCCAGCGTTACATGACTGAAATACAAAAAAAGCGTTAAACCCAAAACAAACACACAAACTTGTACGTAATGATATATCATCTCTGAAAATTTTATTTGCAGATCCAATTATTTTTCCGACCAATAACGCAGGTAAAATAAGGTGAAAAGAGATACGGGACGAAAATGATGACAATATGGTTTGAAAATATCTAAACCTAATTACTCTAAATAAAAAATGTAATACACACAGAACGAACGTAACATACATAAATATTTCAAGTCTTAGAGCAAAATAAAGAATGCCTGTGTAATAGAAACAAATAGAATAGAAAAAGTGGAAACTCCACAGGTCGCTCAACACAACAAAAACGAAAATGTTGCGGGCTCGGTTTGACTGAGCCTGTTCATGGACGGTAGTGGAAATGCATACTACCGTCCACGCCCTCTAGCCCCGGGTTGAGCAGAACTCAACATTTACACATGCTAAAAGTACACAAAGCAATTTAGAGACATCCGCAGATGTATTCAAACGGCGGTGAACATGGAACCTTCAATGACACACGTGTTGAGGCGTGTAATTCCATGAAGAGCGGCGTTTGGTCCCCAGATAAAATAAAGGGTTTGCCCCAAACGAGAAAACAATGGGCAAAACTAATCAAACTGGAATTCAGGAAGGGGATCTGAGGTTATGGAGCCTGCGTATCACAGGAACTGTCAAAAGACAAATTTAAAAAGCAGGCACCATATCCAAGGGGTGATTAAACAATACCCAAGGCTATGAAAGCGGGAGTATTGGAACCACCCAGGCCGAAATGGTCATGTTGAGAAACTAAACAGTACCAATAATATGATATAAAAGTCGTGCTGAACGATCTGAGAAGATCGAAATATAACAGCCCTGATTGAATGTACGGGGAGACTTTTTACGGCCGCCACACGGCACAAACAACGCTGCTGTGATAATAAAATAGAAAAAGTTGAAACTCCACAGGTCGCTCAACACAACAAAAACGAAAATGTTGCAGGCTCGGTTTGATTGAGCCTGTTCATGGACGGTAGTGGAAATGCATACTACCGTCCACGCCCTCTAGCCCCGGGTTGAGCAGAACTCAACATTTACACATGAACTTTATTGTGGATAATGTATTTTTAAATTGTCTTGATGGCAATTAATTCTTGTTCGTCGTTTCGATTTTGTCGTTCCTTTTTACATGTTTGTACTTTTGAAGGTCGCTATAACGTTATGTAGTAGAAGTAAGTCAAGCCTAAAAGAACTCACAGATGATCGGTCTTTGCTGTAGTTGGTAATACATGAGAATGGTTAAGCTACGATAATTGGACATCGACAAACATATTGTGATACAAAAGGAAAGAGTGTAATAAATTTTCCTGTTTATTTATGTTCAATTTATAATGAACAGTTTGAGCAAGCTGTTTGGAAAAATGTTATAACTATAGCTGACTAATTTAAAATAGACTAGAATGTATTTGCTTCTTAAATGCTTTTAGGAGATAGAGCTGTTCAAAAACAGGTTCAGATCTAACATTAACTTAATTATAAGCTCAACCATTTATAACAGAATGGAATAGCATTTAATTTGTTTATTAAAGGCTTTTGATCATTTATATCCACAAACTAACCACCGATTTAACTAGCTTTTTGCTATGTATAGGCTCTATCAGACACATATATTACATTCACAAGAGCATGACCTAGGAGCTCACCAAGTTAGCTCGATAACATGAATAGACACGTATTCACGGTATTGGATACATAGATGAAATACGCATTATTCGAACGGTATGAATGCAGTAACTTTACAAATCAGAGTAACGTTCCTGAGAAATAGAATTTCCTGCATTATGTTAAGAATGCTTACTTGAGTTTGGTAATATCTTATTTTTTCACAACTATGTACTGCATGTACAGTAACGTAAACTTTCTGTAAACTCTTATGACTGTTGAAACTGTCAGCTTTGATTTTTAGCCTATTCATATTCTCAATTAATTGTAAATGTAGTAAATAACTCTATAAAATTTTTCCAAAACAAAAAAAAATAATGAATTTAATTATTATCTCCCTTTTTAAATATAAACCTCTACAAATTGTGTTTGGAATATATCATATTTGCTTCTTTGATTAACACGTATAGACAATTGGATTGCTTACTACTATGTACACTTTTGAAAAATATTGCATTACCTTGTTAATAAACTATTTGGAAAAAAAACTTTCAGTCATTCATTTTAGCATAAAATGCTCAGTGTAGGCTGTTGGTAACACGATTGACTGTCAATCCAGAGGTCCGAGGTTCAAATCCCGGTCCAGGCACTGGCAATTTTTAAGATGCTCTTGAGTGTGTACCACATATATATTGTGACAACCTAAGACCACTGCCCGTCGTTCATCGTTCGACGCCAGCAATGTTACTTTTTAAGTCTAAAGGTCATAGTGTTTGCACGATTTACATGAAACGTCCACAGAATACTACCAACAGTAAAATCTCAGATGATTTTTTAACTAAAGTCTGTCCCACCTATTTTTCGACCTCAACTTTGGACTGATATGAAGAAATGGAACAGGAGCATAGAAGTTAAAACATGTTGCGATTTAAAAAAAAATCCAGTTGCGATAAATCACAAGATTCCATTTATAAAAATCTTTCATATCGGTATCCGTTTCAGTTTTAATAGTCATACGTTTTACACAGAAAATCCATCGTCCGAAATTTGATCCAGTCAATCTGTGGCAGTGTTTCAAAGAATTTCGACAGATAACTGAACTATGTATTTGAAACAATATCTTTAATCACAGTCTTTTTCAAATGCATAATAAAGAAAGAACATGCCCGATACAAAGTCGTCAACTGCTTCAGCCTTCTTAGAATACAGCCTTCTACACATTTAACAAGCCCGACATGACAAAATAACTTTTCAAACTCTAATGTCCAATTATGTCATTCAATACATGACGTCAGTGAATATCTAGAGTGAGCAAGTGCATAGACGGTACGATATCTCTCATGCGTAGCTACCCCAACGACAATTAACTTGGTAAATATTGAAGCTTACTGAGTCCAAAAAAATGGTCAAGTAAATTAGCTGTAGACTGTTGTAGACATTTAAGTCAAAGACGAGAATAGTTCAGTTTGCTTTAAGTTTGAGCCCAGGCCTAAATCTGAGAAAAAAGTTATTTGTAACCTTCATAACATATCAATACAGCTAATTTAAAAGAAAATATGTGAAAAGAAACTTTTCTATCACCAACAAAACAAATAACTCCACGTTACCGGTTAGGGAAGGTGCATTATATTTATGAATTTGAAATTTTGACTTCTTACCTGTAAAGTAGATGATAGTTAGTTAGAATACACGAAATGGATGCTTTCTTACATAGGTGAATAAATTGCAAAATAGTTCATGTAGGGGCTCAGTTTTTATGCAACTTCCGATCAAATATGAATGTTCTCCATTTTTGTTAAATATCAGCACAGTGTTTGTCTATTTATGTATGATACAATGTTAACCATGTAGCAAATATTAAAAGGAAAATTGCTGCACTATACGATAATAGCGGACACGTCACGATTAGATTTTAGAACTTAGGAAAGAACATACATGTACCTGTGCATATAATTATACTGTGCCATTATCTATTCTGTTTGATAGGCCTACGTAAGTAGAACTGTTCCAAAATCGCCCTATGTTGCTCCGAAATATGGTTAAGCTAAAAAATGATGTTACCTCTAATTATAAAAAGATGTTCGTTTCTACTGTCCGCAACATTTCAAGTTAGGAAATGGAACGCTAAAAGAAGAATAAATGCAAATGGATATCTTTGTAATTTGTCAAAACTTAACACTTTACAATTGGCATGTACAGTCTGCCTACAGCATATACCCACAACAAAAGTTGTTTAGACTTTAGATATGCACCTGAGCTGCGGGGGTTAGTAATAACACGCAATGTGATGTGGCGAAGATATTGTCAGTTTAAGTTAGACCGAAGATAACTTCATGAATTGCAAGTATTAGCACATAGCTGTAAGAACCTGACACAATATGTCGACAGGTTTTTCTTATATTCAAACAAAGTGCTTCAGAAGAGTGCCATTTAAATTTCGCTATTAGTTTTAGTTAGAATGTCTGTAAAACATTTAAAGCTTTCCGGTCAGTCTCCTAGCACCGGGTAGTGAATTTCGCGGCTTTGCAGTCCGTGTCTTACCAGGCTATTTCCGCGTTATTTCCACCATATCACTTCAACAAAAAGGCAAACTGAGCCTGAACTTGTAGATCACAAAACAAAATCTTTGGACTTAGTACCACTAAAGACGAGGAGTGTGTTGAGCCATCGTACAATTAATGAATTTCATAATAATTGTAGTTGCCACGAAGGAAAGAACAATACAATGCTGAAGTACGTTAATTTACACGAAAAATGAAAACCATAAGAAGAATACATCAAAAAATTATATTATGAAATTAGTTTCGATACGTTAATTACAAAGCTTAACTATTGGCACATGAATGTATTGAGAAGACCCACAATTATTTCCGAAATACGCAGTCCGATTGAGTTAGAAAGGTCTAATACAAAGTGAAACTTTACTTTGATATTTTATGACCAGATTGGAGGCGTTGCTCTAAATATATTTCCTGTGAATAGAACATATTTAGGGATGGGGAAATATTCACTGGTCATGTAAAATATTCAAAGTCTCGATATTTGTATAATTATACGACAGATATTTTTATATACTTTAGAGATGAAAATCTCATTTTATTCTTTCTTCATATTTGTAAATATATATATAACGTGTTCAGCAATTATTTTTAGTGAAATTCTCATTGCATGATACATAGCACTAAAATATGAATGACCAGTCCATTGTAACATGTTAGACATTAAGCAGGGAAACTGAACTGTTAGGGTATTTAAGTAAAACATCCTTTCATGAAAATGACCAATTCTTGCATGTAATATACATTGGTACGATGGTTAATTAATATCCTAGTATTCTTTGTCCCGATTTCTTTTTATATGTCCTATATTCTAATTTGATTGTATGGAAAATATAATCAATAAATGTAGTGTAAAAAATAACATTTTATCACAAAAACAAAAATTCCTGCATGCAATACAGAATTTAGTAATGTTTGAATTGTTTTTGCCGAAGTTTTAATTTTCGTTTGCCGTATTATTTCTCTAAGTCCTAATTTTCCAATCGCTAACTGAAAATTTCATAAAACACTTTACAAGTGTTTCATCAAGTCTCATTATTCGCATATTTTTCATTCAGAAAGTATTTTTCTTTCGTACTTTCAAACTTAAAAGTTACAATGGGCAACTTGTCTCGTGTGCATTATTTAAAAGATATAATTAATAAGGGTACCAGTGATATTTGTACCCAGCTAAATAGAAATTATAACAAAGAAGTAAGACAGAGGGCGCTTCAATGAGCTATTCCAGAAAAAAATCCGCACCTACTTTGAAGTCATTTCAGCCCACAAATACCCTCTTTGACACCCCTAAAACATTCCGTTGGACAAGCATTCTTCAGAGACACTCCTTTGGACGGACACCCCCGGACACGCAAACACCCTAAGGACAAACTCTGGGAGGCATTTTTCCTGAATAACACCCTATGTACAATCTGTCTCCAAAGGTCACTCCAACTCTGGAAAAACTCCCCCGGACAACCTATGGAAGGCATTATTTTCTGAATAACACCTCCCTTGAAAAGCCATCTTTAAAGACGCCCCCTCCACTACTTGAACAGACACCCACAGTACAACCTACATGGAAGGCATTTTTTTCTGAAAAATATCTGAAAAAGCTGTTTCCAGAGACGCCTCTGGACAGACATCCCTTTAACAACCTATATGGAAAAAGCATTTTATTTTCGGAAAAACACCCCATAGAAAACCCGTCTCAAAAGGCCTCCACCCTACCCCCTAAAGCAGACACCCACTGGACATTTTATGGAATGCATTTTTTCTGAAAAACAAACATCCCCTCACCCCTCCCCTCCCACCTTCGAAAATGGTCTCAAAAGACCCCAACCCCCATAAACACCACCTAGACTACTTATATTGAAGGCATTTTCCTGAAAAAAACACCCCGCTGGACAAGCTGTCTCCAGAGATGCCCCTGGACAGACACCAATGGACAACCTATATGGAAGGCATCTTTCCTTTAAAAAAGGTTGTAGAGTAGGTGTCTGTTTAGTGGTTGAGGGGTCTTTTAAGACGGCTTTTCCAGGGGTTTAGGTGTTGTTGTTTTTTTTTTCAGAAAGGTTTCATTGGTTGTCCAGGCGCGGCTGATTGAGGTGTCTTGTCAAAGGGGGATATTTCTGGGCTGAAATGCCTTCTAAATACAGGATGGGAGGTATTTTCTGGAATACAAAAAAAGGAACCCCTGTCTAAAATGTGAACCAGTATCTCATAATTGCTGTGTAGCTGGATACCAATATCACTTGTACCCTTCTAAATTCTGGTTTTTAGATTGTAACTTTTAAATGCGTACGAGACCAATTTTCATATTATAAAGTATGAAAGTAAGAAAACTACTTTCTGAATAAAAATTATGCGAATAGATCTGATGAGACTTGATGAAATACTGGTAAATTGTATTATGAACTTTACAGTTAGTGATTTGCAAATTAAAACTTATAAATAGAAATATGGCGTACACAAATTAAAACTTCAGCATTAACAATTCTAACATAACTGTTGAAATTAAAACATGTGAAATCCATTTTGAATGCAGGAATTTTTGTGGCAAATGTTATGTCTTACACTACTAATTATCTTACATACAAGCTTAGTCAATGGGACATAGGAATTAAAAATTTGGATAAGGAATATAAGAACATTAATTTACTATTATATCAATGCAAGAATAAGTTGTTTACATGAATGGAGTTTTACTTAGATACCCTTTCATATAGGTATTTTAAGACAGCTGCATTTTGAGGTGTTTCTTTTTGTATAAATCACAAATAGAAATATAGTGTTAGACTTTTGGGCTAATGGCCAGAATGTAGAGTGAAAATGTTGGTTTACACTTTAACACATGACTACATAATAAATAAATAAATATATAAATAAATATATAAACGAACGAATAACGTAACGATTGATACATTCCATTTGAAAAGACTTAAAATATTGGAAAGCAATGACTGTCAAACTAACCATAATATAAACTTATACAATATTTTACTCTATTTAGTCAAATAATAAATATCCATTCTACACATTTCTCGTGCATTGAAGCAGCATTTGTTTGATATTGGCTGTAATTCACACGGTCATAGTATTGAACGTTTTACCTTTATCATTTTCTGCTTAACGTCGTACATTTAAAGTGGCCTAATTTTCTATACAAGACGTACATAATCCTTTTCGTCAATAAAACTTATTCATGATCATTCACAAGTATAATATCATTCTTTTGATTTGTTCATTAATGAACACTATATACATGTACGTAAGGCACATTTTCAGACTTAGATTTAAGATGATGAGCGCATTACAAATACTCCAATATCATGCATGACAATGTAAAATGTATAAAAGACTTGTTGTGTTGCTTTTATAAATGTAACATGTTAATAAAGGACATGTCCTGCGCTAGAACAAACTTTCTTACATTTAACATTGTGCTAAAATATCTCAACGAAAGAAAAACTCTACAAGTTGAAGTTACGTGTAAAAATACATATTGTAGAACATGTTTCATAGTCCTCTACACATATTTGATATTAAAGGTTTTTTTAAATACTTAATTATACTTTTAACAGATAATACTTGTAACATGTCAGTTGTCATAAATGAAAAACAGTTTTTAACATCTGTACAGCTGATTTCAAAACGAAATAGAAATGATTAAGTAAATGTACTGCATCATCTTATTTTGTATAATATATGCATGGACATTGGCTTTGAATCTTATTGGAACAATTTCAGTGTGTGTGTCACTGCGTCCTCCCATGGTTATCAATGACATGACATGACACCAAAGAAGCTAGCTCTTCTATATTGTACCATAAAATATGACTTATAAATATTCTCCATAAGGACTGCGAATAATTTACTAAGTTTATTTTTCTTACTCAGTAATAAAATCTGGAAAGTAGATCCCTCGGAAGCACCGAGAACAATGCAAACAGTGAAAATTGCAGACTCGGTTTGATTGAGTATGTTCATGAGCAGTAATGGAAAATGCAACACTGCCCCCGCCCCCTAGCACCGTCTAGGACAGCTTGTGCCTACTTTTCTCTGGGCGGCTATGGATTTTTACTATAGGCTACCTACATCTCTATCTATTTGTCCTGGTCTCTGTTACAAGGACTGATATATAACTATTATATTAAATAATATTATATTAATTTTACACAAAACGAAAAATGCATGAAAATATCGTTTTGATAAACATTATATGAGCTTAATAGATCTATTTATGACCTTCTAAATGATATTTATTTGTCATGTATATAAATCTTTTGATTATCTCGGAAACTTAACAATAACTTGTGTTATCGTAAACGATTGTTGCCTCGTCTGTGGGGTGTTTTACTAGAAAATATAGCTATAAAAAGTGTTTCCTTTTTTATTTTCAGCACAAATTAGTACACAGATAGAATCCCAGTCTTCAAGCACGATCGGCATTGTAGGTGGAAGTGTGTCGTCCACTGTTTTTATAGTAGCTGTTGCTGCTATGATTGTTGGTGTATTGATCTACAGAAAAAGGTGAAACGTTTCTTTTAAATGATTTATTTACAAGTATGATGAGTATGAAAAGCTCCGTTTATTATACTAGTCCAAGTTAAACTGTGAAGAATGACTTTAGTTTATTTTTTCTGTGGTTTGTTTTTCACTGTCATACTTATTTAAGTTTTGCATTTGTAATAAGATTTGGCTCTACCCTAGATAATAACCTCTTTTTCCTCTATCACAATCGTTAAAATTGTATCATGTATCAAAATTGACCTTAACTGTAGATTTATGTTTTAACATAGACTTCTAAAATCATTTGAGTCAAGTGAGCAATCGCAAACATTTTATCAAGCAATGGATTTTCAACAAATGTTCTACCTTCACTACAAATAAACATATCATTTTAAAGTCTGAAATAGAAAAGATGTAGTTGAAGGAAAGGAAAAAGAGTAAAGAAAACATGTGGCCGTCTATTGCTGAAAGAAACTGCATTTGTTTTTAACTCCGCTTTTTTGTTAAATTAGCTTTAATAATGTTTAAATTGTAATGCGATTTTGTGTCAGTGGTGAGCAATGTTATTTTATAATGTCCGTCGTCATCATCCATGTGGCGTTAACACTGTACTGTTAAAACTGTGATATACTTTCAATTAAATCTTTATGATTTTTTTATAATAAGTTTATCTTAGTGAAATCCTAGTGAAGTTTGAAATCTGGGTGTTTGTGTTTACAAAAATCTGGAGGAATTTGGAAAATGGTTTACCAGATCTACATATATATTAGATCATTGAAGATTTTGTTTACACACCAGAGGTCACATTTTCTACCCCGTTAATGATGATATCATAAACATTGTCAGAGCTTGTTTCTATAAAATGCATGCACCTTTCTCTGCAGAGTGGTTAAGGTCGTTAAACATTGAATCACTAGCTCCTCACCGATGTGAGTCCGAGCCACGCTCTGGACGTTGGATTGTCCAAGTAAGGCCAAATACTACATCTCTTGATCTAATCATTGATTAATCTTTGTGAATCTCCTAGTGGTATAACTTTTTACCTGATCTGCGTAGCTGTTTATTAGAATTATTGTTTAAATGAAGTCTAGGATAAATTTAAAACTGATATAAAATGATAAAATGTGTTTAAATGTTGCATAGCCGTACGTTTAAAGCAGATCTCTGACAACTACGTCAGAGAGTCGACTCTTTGGCCCAGTAGTTATAGAATTTTTCTAGCATCCGAGCATCCAGGGCTCGAATCCCGCCACAGGAAGTTGTAAGTTTTAGTCGTAAACTGGTATGCTTTTTTGTTTGTTTTGCCCTCAAATCTTAACGCGGGGTCTCAGCCAGTATACGGACTTTATATTGTGCTGGAAATTGCAATTTATTTGCAAATATGGCTGACGCGTTTATGATAAATGAAGTTTTCCTCGAAGACGGGAAGTTTTAGACATAGCGTGCACACCTAAAGTCAATCTCGGACCCTTTATCAGAAACATTTAAGCTCAGTGGTTAGAGCATTGGACTAGAACTTGAGCGACTCCGGTTCAAATCTCGCCACAGGCAGTTGCGAATTTTCATCACAAATGCTATTGTTTTAATTATTACGGCTAAAAGTTGTAAGAAAGAACATGATCTACATTTACATCTACTGGGATACTCCCAACAATTAATTTAAAATCATAACTTGGAGGTCGGGGCAGTCGTTAAAATATGTTGCTTTGTTACATGATACATGGTATGCATGCGTTAAGAGAGTATGAGCAGTAATATATATAGCACTGTTCAGGATGATGACATTACTACATAAGATGCGAAGTCCTTTATGTTATAAGGTATGTCTTTCCAGTATCTGATCGAGCGTTGGAAAAAGAGTTTATATGATATTAGGTTCTTGAAGACTTCCAGGTGACGACAAAGACCAGGTTGCGTGATAATTTGTACAACATTATTAGAAATGCGTGAATTCTTCTCTGTTCTAATGTCTACCATATTTGAGTTTCAAACATTCAAGCTGCTTTGCTATGAGTGATCATTCATAACATATCTAGCTGCAGCTTTTTAAACCCTTTCTATTTCATATGTTATATATATGTTAATGTTTCTGCTATGGATGCCATATAGTGTTATGTTACATTTTACTAATTACGGGTGGACATACGTTTTAGTAAGCACTTTAATTGATAATACGTTGTTGCATTATAAAACTGAGTTTGCTGCTTGACAAAATATTGGTCACCTGGAGCAAGAACTGCATCTGGTGAGGATATCGATTCCCTGAAATATTTTTACATATCCGTCTTGTGAAATCCGCAAAAATGCCGCACAGTAATATTGATGTACAACCTTCTTTGAAAAGAAACTTCAACCATAAAAAGACTATGACAGTTGAAACTGCTGTAATATATGTATAGATCATTAATTAGTTACATTATAACTCCGCCTACTTTATTATATATCCAATAAGAAAGAGTGTGTGCTACGTATCTGTATGTTTATATGTATGTATATAGAGAATGTTGTTATACTTGAGATTTAGAGTCAGAGCTGTAGTTACATTAATAAAAGATATATTTAATTATCCGACTTATGGCCAGTTATCTTTAAACATCAATATTACATTGGCGACGAGGATGGTGAAGAATTTTAATTAAAGCACTAGATTTTTGTGAACATGACAGGATTACCGTATTTTCCGAACTTTGACATAAATATTGACATTAATTCTGTTGGAACAAGATGGAATAAATACGTCGCTAAATAAGAAAATTTATTTGTGGCGTTAAATGTTGACAAAAATAAAAGCAAAAAAAAAAAAAAGCACTTTTTCTTCATTATTCTGGGGACGAAGTTTTCGAAATCTATGAAACACTAAATCTTGATGGCAGTGGCGATAATTATGATGTTACCAAAAGAAAACTTACTGATTACTTCAAGCCCAAAAAGAATACAGAATTCGAAAGATTTGAATTTCGGAATATCAAACAACAGCAAGGGCATTCGAATGACGAGTTTTGTCACACTTTTACGGCAAAAGGCTGAGAAGTGTAAATTTCATGATAAGGAAGGTGAACTGAAGACTCAAATTATTCCTCTTATCCGCAAGTAACTGCTTATTCCCCAGTATGAATCAACGGTGGAGGACAAATAAATTCAGACACAATGTCTTTTTACAAATCGTCATGGAGGACATAAGGCCCGCCTAGTAATCGAACTCATGACCCCGCGATTCGAAATATGTATACTCTCTTTTGAGCTAAGAGGGAGGGCTCGTAATTTAGTATAGTAGGAGCGTGTCACATAGATGACTGGTTGTTTGCCGATTGTTATCTGCCTTGTGAAACAGGTGACTGTCTACCCTTTGCGGTTTTGATAGACGAAAACGACAGTTTGAATGATCTGTTTGACCTAAAATACTATTCGACTATTCTCTACAATACTACATGTGTTTGTATTCGAAGAATAGTCAAGCCATTCTACTCATCCTGGCGTTGGCCATGACTTCGACGTCACACCTTGGTTAACATTTTGCATGTCAGTACATACGGCTATCATTTAAAGCCATATAGATTTGAAACTTTTTCTCGCTCTATTACCAACCTCACTGGGTAAAGCTCCATAACTCGGCTATGTATTTTGTGAAAATGATGCCCACTTTTGGACTTAGAAAATCCTAGGTAAAAGTTTTGCGTACAAGTACATACGGCTATCATTTTAAGGCATATAGCTTTGCAACTTACCTTTCTTTTTCTAGGTCAATTACCAGCCTCTCTGGGTCATGTCGTCCCATAGGTCATACATATATTTAGGCATAATATGTCCCCGTTTCGATTTAGAAATTTCTGCTTAACAGTCTTTCATGCAAGTTTCAATCTTCAAGTCCAATGCAGGTATTGAATTGAAACTATACATGTGTCATCGTGGCTATGAAACTAGTTGATTGCATTAAGGCCCATCACTCTGACACGCATTTAGTCTAATTATCCCCCCCCCCTTGACAAGTACATATGGCTATCATTTAAAGGCACTTAGCTTTGAAACTTATTTCTATTTCTTTTCTAAGTCAGTTGTCAACTTCACTGTGTCAAGTCACATAACAAAGACATGTATTCGGCCAAATTATGCCCACTTCTGGCATAAGAAAATCCTGGTTGAAGTATTACATGCCATGTTAATATCTGAAACTTCACGTATGTCTTCGGGGTTATGACACTAGTTGAAATCATCAAGTCCCTCCTACGTGCATTTTGGCAAAATTATGCATATTAATAATAATATATATATTTTTTGAAGGCATGTAGATTTGATACTTATTTTTTTCTTTTTCTAAATCAGTTACTAACCTCACTTATTCAAGTCCCATAACTCTGACATGTATTTTGGGCAACTTATGCCCCCTTTTGGACAATTCTAGTCTTATTTGCAAGATCTTATCTGCAAAACAAATGCAGATATAAGATTGAAACTTCACATGTTTCTTAGAGTTTACAAATCCAGTTGATTGCATCAAGTCCCATAACTCTGACATGCATTTTGGCCAAATCATGTCCCCTTTTGTACTTGAAACTTCAGTTTAAAAATTGCATGCAAGTTACTATATCCATAATGTAACTACTGGATTGAGACTTTATAGACATCAAAACATTTGGGATAATATTCCTGCTTCTTGGACAACGATTCGAATAGTCAGTCGAGTACCGTCTATCAAAACATGAGAAGACGAAAAAAAATGTTATGATCCTCTGCTTTATATATTTCAGTGACTCCCAAACACCAAGACCCTTGTACTCTTAATAATATCTGTCATGTGTTTACGAATCGGATAGAAATATCCGTCCCGAGGGCACCTGCGCATTGGGCGGTAATGAGGCTTGCCGAATTACCGCCCATGCGCAGGTGGCCGAGGGACGGATATTTTCATCCGATTCGTAAACACATGACTGATAATTTTTCTTGCATATCGTGTACATGTTAGCATTTTATTCTGGCAGATTATAGTTCTTGCATACCGTATTTACACATAACAGGTAAAAATACTTTCTTTGTAGCACTCTTTCTTTTAGTAGAGCGCGGGAAATTCACGTCCGTAACCAGAAGTGAAGTCATGATGTTTTGTGTTACACACAATAACAAAGTTCCACTTTAGTGTTATCGTTTGTAGCGTAACGTTATGTTCTTACGGTAAACTTACGTATTTTGAATCGAGAAATATACTATGAGGAAAAGAGAGAAACTATCAAGGTTTCTGCTTTTTTCGTATTTTACATAAACAATATATTATCAGTGCACGAACCACTAGTCATTAACAGCACGAGAGTCATCTGGCATGGGGGGTGCCAGATGGGTTTTGCCAGCATGAGTAAAATCACCGGAAACGCCAGTCCGGTGTGCAAGAAACTCTTATACAGCCGTACACCGTCCCTCAGCTATTTTTGAAATTTCTGTTCATATTCTGTTCTTTTTTTTTTTCATCAACCTAACTGAATTGCACCTTTAATCGTGTGTAGATCTATATCTTTTTTTTTTAAAGATGTCCATAATTTATAATAATTTCTATTCTCCTTATACACATAATTACACGTCCCCAAGCTTCCTATCAAATTCACTAAAGTACAGTGTACGTTTACATTTCTATTTTCATGTCCGTCATGAAGGTTTAATAAACTGGTTTGCATTGCTAGTTTACTTGTTATTTGTTCTCAATTGCAGAACTAGGAAAGAAACTGCAAGGGTGTACCAAAACGTACCGATTACTGGTGAGCATTTTCGATATATAACCATGTCTATATGGTAAGTTCTATGCAAAATTTTGTATTAGTGACTTTATTTAATTATTGCATAATATGAAGGGTAAATCAATTTATAATGCAAACATTTCTTTAACATTTGCTATTTAAGATTTAAATGTATATCAATAAATATTCCTCAGATTGTTCAATTTGCACGAACGCTTCTCACTTATCTTACGGGAATCCGTTTCTCATCAACGAAAGAATGCCTAAAGAGCATGTCTTGCCAGTCGACATGAAAAGATCATTGTGGAAACTATATGAAATCATCTTTTTTATCAGTAAGCGTACAGTCACTGACAATATGTTAAGTTTCTAGAATATTGCTGTGAATGTATATATCCAATGATCTGTAAAACTATAGCCCATTGAATTTATTGTTTTGCATTCTTCAGCTTTAGATTTTAATGTGGATAAAATTATGTTTTGAGGTAATATAATTTATTTTATGAAAATTAATCTTAAAAGTTTATCATTAGAGTTTGCTTTTACAAACGTTTGGCCAATTAGATATAAGTACCTGATGTTTTTAAATATAAAAGCCTTTCCAATGAAGCTCAAACATCCATCTTTCGGTTTTACATATGAAAAGTTTCAGTCAATAATGACCTGAAACTTTTATTAAATCGATCATTTATGACATAATAATCCAAATTATGCAGATTGCCAATATCTCTTTTTGTTCCGCATATGCTCCAGAACGATCTCCTAACTCTCATCCTTCCCATCTATTAAGAATTTGTATTTAGATTTTACTAATTTTTATTCAAAGCAAATTTATATAAAGTATATTAATGCTTCCTTTACGACGCATTACACGTTATTTACTTTTTTCTAAGAACAAAATGAATGAATGTATTTCAGGAAATAAGATACAAAGAACTAATTGCAATCACGAAGAAATTTTGTAATGACAGAAGCCACGTTGCAAAAATTACGAACTAGAGAAGGAATTGTTAAAAGGCTAAAAGCTTTAAACTTAATCTTGCTTGTAATTTATATGTATTGCAAATTTGAAATAGATATAAAGAAAGTGTCTCAAAGCAAGCAACGTGCCAAAATTGTGCGTATGCTTAGATAACATCCATGCCTCTTTGAAGCTGTAATCATAATGCAGTCACACAACTATGGCTAAATATGAAAATCTAAAATCTACATTTGCAACTGTTATTGTGATCAAAGAATCACCATTTAATTTTTAAATTAGTTTTTTTTTTCACTCAAAGTGTGAGAATATCTCTCACGTTACACCGTATTGTCTTTACTGATAATGTTTCCAAGAAATATCTCTATTCTTTGAATTTAGCTTACTTCCCCGATGACTTTTGTTAGATTTGTTCATTTATTAATTGTTTTTAACGTCGCACTGACGTTATTGTAGGTCATCTGGCAACTTTCAAGCTTTGTTTGTACAGGAAGACTCAAGGGTTACCTCCGTGCATTATTTTATCACGAGCGGGACCCTGGGTAGAACCACCAACATTTTTATGATCACTTTGTAATGTGATACATTAAATTTGAATTGTTACCATATGATTTAAATGATTTGTTGCAGTAATTGCATTATTTGTTGAATGACCCAATCTAACTTACATGTACAACACCGACAAACTATTTGTTCAGGTGTTTATTTAGAATTTAGAAAACTAGTATAATATTATAATGTAGTGTTAAAAGGCAGAGCACATTCCTAGATAGTAACATATACATCCTGTCTGTGGTATCAGTACATTTAAATTCAAAATAATCCATATAATATGGAAACAGTAGATCCTAGCCAAAAGATTGATTAATTCAAAGTACACACTTACGGTAAATTTCAGTAATATAATTTCGTATTTGATCTTCCATGTAATATTAGTACCTAAGACATACCTGTTGCATGAATGACATAAAATTGACATGACATGAACAGCATTTTTTTTTCAAACCAGGTAATCACATCAGGACGCAAAGAAATTGTGACAGTGTCCAAATTAGAGATACATTGTTTGATGGTCTCCAAGAAGTAGATGACGTTCCAGTCATCTTAAACGAAAGAACAGAATACTGCAACTCACCTGAAATAATAGACAAGATAGACAGAATTAAAGTAACTGAGTTGTTTTCGTATGTTTCTAGCAGAAATGAAGAGTCGTTTGAGGCCGATTACCAGGTAAGATGATTTTTTTTCCGGATATAATAAATCGTTTACAAGCAAAGAATGATGAACATTGTATTCGCATTATTTTATATAATGGAGAAATATTCGACGCTCTGCAGCAAAGTTTCTAAATATGTATTTCTTGCCTTTGTTAGAATAACATGATTTATCTATAACCTTTTTGGCTTGTTATTGATAAGTATCATGTACCTATAAGAAGTACATTTAATGCCTAGTTTTGAATTTATCACTGAGACGTCTCTACTACAAACAGTCTAGTTAACTGTTTTGAATGACTATCAATGCAAATCAAACGAGCAATATGAATTCTCAATAAGACGGCATGCGTAGGAAAACTTGTAATAAATGCTGATGGGTTTTATCTGAATGTGAAAATGAAAGGAAGTTGCTGTAATACTTAAGGTACTGTACCTACCCGCTTATCTCAATAGCTAAACATTCATTCCTTTCATATAATTATAAAGTGTATAACATAATAAAATCTGTTTTAATACTCTGACAAATTTCTAAATTATAAGCTTTCTGTATCATTGTCTCAACAGAAGATGGATAATTTCCTCCATGTATTTTGGGTATCTGTCTGCACGTTTGTTTGAAGCAATAGTGCAGTGTCTCCAACACTGTCTGCTACCTTCGTCACTTCAATTTTACTAAGCAATTTTGAACATATTTTTATTCTCCCACTTTCTTCTGTTTTATTAAGGTTAAAACGTCTGGAATTCTGACGGAAGAGATTCATTCAACCATTTGAAGCTCTGAACTCTCCATTTACAAATGTTTTGATCTTTTGCGTATACCAGACCTCTTTCTTACAACATTGGCTCACTTAATATGAAAAATTCCTAGCAAACGGGCTATTTAGAACATGAGAATATTTTATTCTTCATACATAGTCTTTTTCTCTGTTAACTAGGGTTACACCCATTTACTTTCATGATGTTCGCCTTGCGTATGAGAATTTTTGTTAGTAAGCTTAACTTTTTTCAAATTTAGCCCTTTACATTTCGTATCTAAATTTCAGAAATTAATAGCTAATGATAGAAAGTGCAAAACCTTTTGAGCCAATTGAAAGTATTCATTAGAACGACAAATTTATAGGAAAGTAAATGTAATTGGTGGCAAACAGGAACACTATGCTTAAGATGCATTTGACAAATAAAATTCACTGAGTAACAAATCAACACAAACTGTTAAACCTCCTTTATTCATTTATAAATCCAGTGTTACATATTTTACATATTTACAGACAAATACAACTATTATCACGGCTTGGTAATAATTTCTTAGATACAAACAATGTTATTCTGACATTTGGAAGATGAAATGCTTAAAGTCCCACCACGACGTACTTTTTTCGACCATAGAAACTTCGTGAAAATCATTTTTTATAATACAAGTAATACACATTTATACTACAAGCTTTCAGGTGTACAATTTAGACCCTTCCGGAATAAATATGTTTTCACAACTTTACATGTAGCTGCAAATTCATTCAGTCAATCTCTTTCTTTTCAGCAAAGCTTTAAGAATAGAGATGAATAACTGTCTAACATTGTGGAAACAAAATGTGATTGAAATTAATTAGATACACTAATTTTCTACATTACTATATTACTACATTTATTGAATAAAATGTTCAGATATTAAACACAAATCTTTTGGACACGGCCCCACAAAATCAGACTTTATTTCAAAATATTAACCATTTCATCCTAAAGTGTCAATGGTAGCATTCAATAAAATAATATCCGTCACTTTTTCAAGACTAGCACAACTGAAATAGAAATATCGTTTCGGGGTACTTTTGAATACCTCTCATATATATATTATTTAAATGTATTTTTTTTCTCTTTTTACAGGAAATTCATTTGCTTATTTTGGGTTAACGCCGTTTTCTAACAGTAAATGTAACGTTGGGCAGTTAGCCTAACGAGTTTTCCTGGATTCTGTACCAGTAGAGATATGTTCTTCTGTATATTTAAGACATAAAACAACTTCTTCTTAATTATATTCCCTTTATGACCCTTATACGGAATGCCGTAGCAAAACGTTTAATTTTGTTTTCTTTTCTAGAAATATAGATACTTAAGTTCAGAAGGTTTAAGTACCCACATAAAATGAAATAAAAATGTTCTTATTTATTAACTGATCAAACTAATTATCAATAAACTGTGCAACAAGCATAAATGAAGAAATTAAACACCATTTTTATAACATTTTTAGAAACTCAGTTTGTCTGAGTCCATTCATGGGAGATAGTAATTTCAAATTGTAAATTTGCTGAACTGCGCGTTATTTACCATGAGCTATTATGAACTGAAACTGTTATTTTATTGTCTCGGTATGTATTTGTTTCTATTGCTTATGAATACTAGTCACAATTTCGGAAAAGCCTATTGAATAAAATGTCTTATACTAATGCCATGTTTGTAAAGATCTTCGAAAAACATGTTTTGATCCAAACTTTAGGACACACTGTCTAATTGTTTAACTTAAAAACTTAAATGACTATACATGTATATACATTAAGAACTATTATGTTTATGAAATATAATATCACATATCTTAGTAATCTTCCAATCAAATGATATCTAAACGATAAGCGTTAATCGAGTATCGATCACCCAATCAAAAGCTTGGTGGACGTTCCCAGTAATTCAAATTACATCTAAACGGGAAGCGCTAATCGAGAATCGTTCAGCCAATCGAAATTCGATAGGCGTTCTCAATAAGTGAATCGATTACCAAAAAAAAAAAAAAAAAAAAAAAAAAAAACTGCAATGCATTCTACTTTGAAATGATGAAAATGTAATTTACCATTTACATCCGGTATGACGAGATACTGGAAAGGTCTTAATATTATCGGGAAATGTCTGTCACACGTTTATTATTCGATATTTTATTGAAATATTGTTCATATTTTATTTCATTATCTAAAAGAAAATATATTATGCAAATAAAGATAAATATCGATCTTACAGCTGTTACGAATAAAAGACAAAATATGAGTCGGTGCATGAAATGGTCTTAAACGGTCTGCTATGTTTGTTTTGTGATTTATTTCATTATTACCTTACACTTCACTAAATAGTTGGAACAGAAAATAAATTAACAAAAGTTTCTTTCTTCTTTTTTAAATGAATTACATGTATATATACACCAGCGTATAAATCACGCTTATCGAAAAGGATTGAACATCGGAAAGGATCTCTAATATATTTATTACTTGGTAGTATTTCTTCGTATTTCATTTATCTATTGGAAACGAAAAATGATTTTTTGTTTTAAAATGAAAGAAAGACAACATGTGAATCAGCGCATAAAACACGCTGATCGGAAAGGGCTGGACATATTTGGAAATGACCTGCTATATATTTATTATTGCACTTTATTTCATTATTCTTTTACGAGTCACATAAAACACATAAAGAAAATCGATGCACCAAATCACACGTCGTAAGACAAATAAAAGATAAGATCAATTTAATAAACACACGCACTGATCAGTTGTGACTGAGTTTGATTGGATTATCACACCTATCGATTATAACCATTAATTAGGACATTTTGCAAGTACACAAAATTGCCACGCGACTATTTTTTCCACCGACTTTTATTATACCCTTGACTTCTTAACAGCTGATCGCCTCTTTTTACTTTAGTTGCTTTTTTCAAAGAATTTCGCTTGATACTACGAGTGTAAAGTGTTTTAGATTTTTAGCATACATGTTTTTCAATAAAATACACAGAGTATGTACTCTATTTGCATGGATAGTGTGACTGCACATTCTGTAAGGTAAGTGCATTTATATAAGATCGTGCAATATATGACATAATTATCCATATCATTTGAAAGTGAAGAACAACGGGTAAATTTGGTGTAATATTCTATTTTCATGCAAACAGTTCAAAACGAAGACACATCCATGTTCCTATTTTTCAACGAATGAAATACCATATCAATGTTTTATTTCATTCCTCCTGTTTTCTCTCCGATGTTCATGTCAATAAAATAAGACCAATCATTTCCAAATAGCTCACATCTCTATTTCTAACATTAATTCACTGGAAAAGAAAATTGCTTCGAAATCTTTACTTTTTGTTATTTACATTCGCCATATGTAACACTTACAAAATGATAGGTTTCAATGTAGATTCGTTATAACTCCTTGACAGTGACTGCAGATAAAATGTGTGTATTTCGTCAACGCAAGTTATGGTATCAGCTTTTGAAAAAATAACGATTTGAAAATGTGTGTTGGAAGCAACATGCCGTGTGTAAAAGTTATGATGTAAACGGAAAATGTCGGAACATCCCGATCCTAGTATCTATTTATTTCGGCTGCATAGCGAAATTCCATATTGACCAGCACGAAACATAACACTTTACTTTACTAATTTTGACAGATACTTAATTACAGAAGATTACAAACCCCATCCCATCTAATTACCACCTCCCTGGGTCATGTCCCTGGAAACTGGATCCGCCCCTGAACATCACCGTGGAAATGAAAGTTGTGTATACTCTTTCCATGCAGTATATTTTTAGTCTGTTTTAGTTATTTATATTCAAGAAATAATAAGTTCCGAATCATGGTTTATCGTAGACCTTAGTGATGTATCGTTTCGCATTAGAACGAAAAAAACTCTGGTTATTCTACGATACATCACATTTGGAAACTTGTTATTTCGATTATAACACGATATACTAGAATCAACAGTGTTAGAAAAAAAATGAATCTGAATCTACCTTTTACGGCCGTACTACGCACCTGGACTGGATGAACCCATTGCACGCTTGTCGATTATTGAAGAAAAGCCGAGATAGATTTTGCTCTACATATATGTGGGTTATTTGCTGGCCGTGTTAGAATTTTGAATATAACAAGTTTGAAGTTTGGTTCCCTGAATAAGAAAAGTGGTGTCGCATTATTACTATTTGAGCCGCGCCATGAGAAAATCAACAAAGCGGCTTTGCGACCAGGACCATGCTGGTCTCAAACCACTATGCTGATTTTCTCATGATATGGCTCATGTATATATAGACATCTGATGAAAATGTTTAAGAGAATAGATTAATTGCTGATTACACAATTTAAAGGCGATGTTAAGATGCCAAGATTGATGATAAAAGTTTCGGCCAGACGGTCTAGTATCCCATGTGACACGCTTTCTGTACGCGTCTTCATAATCATGTTGATCATGTAACGTACGATTTGAACGTTTATCCGGACCAACTATTCCCACTATATTCTATACCATGTCGCTAAAGTGATAGTTTTCATAAATAAAGTAGCTCGCTAGTAAAAACGATGTGTACAAGAGGACAAAACTCCTTCCGCTGAACTTTTAGTAAGTGGACAAAATCCCTCCCATGTATTTTCATTTTAAGATATTTTCATAGAGAGTAATCGCAAGGTCGAGTTTTAAGGCACCAGCCTCCAGATCGTATGGCAACAGAAAAGTTGTTTTTACTAAATTTTATATAGACAGTTGAAAAGCGTTTCTAACGCTTTACCAGAGGTAAAAGACATTTATTAAAAATATCTATATTCAACTATCATTAAAACATGTTCATTCGGTGTGTGCTGGTAATGACAGCGAGAAAGTTTTAATTGCCGCGACGGCCTGGGTACGATTCTCGACTCAGGTTTTTTTTTCTTGATTGGTATATTAAAGATAGTTTAGAAAAAAAACTCATATTGCACCAATGTTCACCATATGATCAAATTTCGATTTTAAGATAAAATCATTTTAGCCAAAATATTGAGGTATGCGCCTTTAAAAATGTTCTATATACTGAACATGAAAAATGAATATAGATATTATTTGCTAGATTATGTTTATTTCTGTGAAATAAAAGCTTACGTATGGGGTAGGGTTTGTCCGCTGACAACTTGTTTTACAAGGTAATATACAAGGTAATATAAATCGAACATATCCTTATTGATATAGATGGACAAATGTGTCCTGGCTGGACGGTATGAATTTCAGTCATCTAAAAGAAAAAGAAACAGAGAAGAATTAGACATTCATGTTTTCATTTACAATATCGTGTTACAGTAATACAATACCCTATTGTTCCTTATTTCCATTACATTGCTACTTTCGACCAAGATATCACCTTTAATTGGATTATCACACCTTTATTAATTACATGTTGATGTACCGCACGTGTATATGTTAATCGTGTTGAATTACAATCATTTCAACAACTATGATGACATTGGTAACCACTTTAGTTTATTGTTTTCTATGATGGTAATCAATACATGGCTCTGATTTTTTAAGAAATAGTTCTTTAAATAATATATGAAAAAACTTGTCTTTCTAAAGATAAACGATTATTAATCGAGAGAAAATATAATTGATTTTGATCTAATGATAAACAGAGCGTTGCAAAAAAATATTTTCGCACTTAATTCGTAATACGGTTTTGTCGCAGTATTTGATACTTTTTCATAATTTTAAAGCAAAATTATAGTTCACATATCATAGAAATATGCAAATAGTATCTTTAAATTTACGACAAAAGTAATAATGATTGATAATTTGTTTCTTTTGGGTTTCAACCCAGTTTTTACAGCGGTATTTCAGTTATGTAACGACGGACAGTTTATCTATATTTGTTCGCCGCATGTAACTGAAAACTCTCCCACATGAATCAGAGGTGGAGTGCAAACGATTTCAGACACAATGTCATATTGTCACGGAGAACATACGCTTCGCACAATCAAAGGATCTAACTCACGACCCTGCGATCCTGAGATTTTTGCTTTCCTATTTAGATAAGATGGCGTGCCAAAGATAGAGCAATGATAAAGAAAAATCACAGCCGTCTAAATTCTGGCGAAACATTTAATAAAAGAACACATCCAAGATGGTTGTAGCCTGTGTCAAATCTTGTATCGCAGGTTTATTTGCGTGTTAAAAATAAAACTATTTGCGTGTTAAAAATAAAATGCAGATTTCATGTGCATATTTCAAGACCGCACGTTAGACGGTCTTAAACAATCATTCATTTTGAATATGCACTAAGGAATCTCTATTATCTTAAAAAATGAGAATACAAATCGTATAATTTGCTAATGAATGAATTTCATCAATATATATGTAATTTTAATGCAAACAACATTTGGTACATTTAAATACTGATTCAGCTCTAGCCTAAACAGTATTAGTTTTTAATCATATTGTTACCTTCCTTTAGGCCATACCAAATTGATATGTCGTTCGTCGGAACTACCGCATCAATAATTTCATACCCGAGAAAAAAAAATAAAAATCACCCGCCCGCACGTACATAAAAATCTCCGAAAAAAATATTTTTTTTCCGATTACGCTCTCCGGAATAATAACGGCAAAACAGGTTTTATCGCTGTTTTAATGCGTCAAAGTGATATTGATCGGATTTCGTGCGTCCGTAATACATGTAGCTGATGACCCAAACTCAAAAAGTCAGGAATTATGGTGTTGTCCATCATTTGTTTTATATCTGGAGTGTCTGTGCTAGTGCCACACATGGCCTTCGATGTGCCGGTAGGTAATGAAGTAGCCACGTTCTACTTTTGTTCAATACAGTGAAAAGAATGAAGCCCGACTTGTAAGACGTGCACGGGGATGCAGTTAAAAATATTTGGATTAAACATAGAAATATTGTTCAGATATAAAGTTTTCAAACCATTTGTTATCAGTTGTTTAGTTCAATATGTTAGATC